>NC_141873.1:122766718-122919891 GCF_056163025.1 Triticum urartu
GCCGCTACTAGTCTTATCTTACTTCAACGGTATTGTGGGATGAAGCGGCCCGGACCAACCTTACACGTACGCTTACGTGAGACCGGTTCCACCGACTAACATGCACAAGTTGCATAAGGTGGCTGGCGGGTGTCTGTCTCTCCTACTTTAGTTGGAGCGGATTCGATGAAAAGGGTCCTTATGAAGGGTAAATAGAAGTTGACAAATCACGTTGTGGCTTCACGTAGGTAAGAAAACGTTCTTGCTAGAACCCTACTTCAGCCACGTAAAACTTGCAACAACAATTAGAGGACGTCTAACTTGTTTTTGCAGCAAGTGCTTTGTGATATGATATGGCCAAAGTTGTGATGAATGATGAATGATCTATATGTGATGTATGAGATGTTCATGCTATTGTGATAAGAATCACGACTTGCATGTCGATGAGTATGACAACCGGCAGGAGCCATAGGAGTTGTCTTTATTTTTTATATGACCTGCGTGTCATTGAGAAACGCCATGTAAATTACTTTACTTTATTGCTAAACGCGTTAGCCATAGTAGTAGAAGTAATAGTTGGCGAGCAACTTCATGGAGACACGATGATGGGGATCATGATGATGGAGATCATGGTGTCAAGCCGGTGACAAGATGATCATGGAGCCCCAAGATGGAGATCAAAGGAGCTATGTGATATTGGCCATATCATGTCACTATTATTATTTGATTGCATTTGATGTTTATCATGTTTTGCATCTTGTTTACTTAGAATGACGGTAGTAAATAAGATGATCCCTCATAATAATTTCAAGAAAGTGTTCCCCCTAACCGTGCACCGTTGCGACAGTTCGTTGTTTCAATGCACCACGTGATGATCGGGTGTTTGATTCAAAACGTTCACATACAATGGGTGTAAGACAGATTTACACATGCAAACACTTAGGTTGACTTGACGAGCCTAGCATGTGTATAGACATGGCCTCGGAACACAGAAGACCGAAAGGTCGAGCATGAGTCGTATAGAAGATATGATCAACATGAAGATGCTCACCGACGTTGACTAGTCCGTCTCACGTGATGATCGGACACGGCCTAGTTGACTCGGATCATGTTATACTTAGATGACTAGAAGAGGGATGTCTATCTAAGTGGGAGTTCATTGAATAATTTGATTAGATGAACTTAATTATCATAAACTTAGTCTAAAATCTTTACAATATGTCATGTAGATCAAATGGCCAACGTAGTCCTCAACTTCAACGCGTTCCTAGAGAAAACCAAGCTGAAAGACGATGGCAGCAACTATACGGACTGGGTCCGGAACCTGAGGATCATCCTCATAGCTGCCAAGAAAGATTATGTCCTACTAGCACCGCTGGGTGACACACCTGTTCTCCCTGCAGAACAAGACGTTATGAACGCTTGGCAGGCACGTACCGATGACTACTCCCTCGTTCAGTGCGGCATGCTTTACAGCCTAGAGCCGGGGCTCCAAAAGCGTTTTGAGAGACATGGAGCATATGAGATGTTCGAAGAGCTGAAAATGCTTTTCCAAGATCATGCCCGGGTCGAGAGATATGAAGTCTCCGACAAATTCTTTAGCTGTAAGATGGAGGAAAATAGTTCTGTCAGTGAGCACATACTCACTATGTCTGGGTTACATAACCGCTTGACTCAGCTGGGAGTTAATCTCCCGGATGATGCGGTCATTGACAGAATCCTCCAGTCGCTTCCACCGAGCTACAAGAGCTTTGTGATGAACTTCAATATGCAGGGGATGGAAAAGACCATTCCTGAAGTATTTGCTATGCTAAAATCAGCAGAGGTAGAAGTCAAGAAGGAACATCAAGTGTTGATGGTCAATAAAACTACTAAGTTCAAGAAGGGCAAAGGTAAAAAGAACTTCAAGAAGGACGGCAAGGGAGTTGCCGCGCCCAGCAAGCAAGCTGCCGGGAAGAAGCCAAAGAATGGACCCAAGCCCGAGACTGAGTGCTTTTATTGCAAGGGAAGTGGTCACTGGAAGCGGAACTGCCCCAAATACTTAGCGGACAAGAAGGCCGGCAAAACAAAAGGTATATATGATATACATGTAATTGATGTGTACCTTACTAGTACCCGTAGTAGCTCCTGGGTATTTGATACCGGTGCAGTTGCTCACATTTGTAACTCAAAGAAGGGGCTGCGGAATAAGCGGAGACTGGCAAAGGACGAGGTGACGATGCGCGTCGGGAATGGTTCCAAGGTCAATGTGATCGCCGTCGGCACGCTACCTCTATATTTACCTTCGGGATTAGTTTTAAACCTTAATAATTGTTATTTAGTGCCAGCTTTGAGCATGAACATTGTATCGGGATCTCGTTTAATTCGAGATGGCTACTCATTTAAATCCGAGAATAATGGTTGTTCTATTTATATGAGAGATATGTTTTATGGTCATGCTCCTATGGTGAATGGTTTATTCTTAATGAATCTCGAGCGTAATGCTACACATATTCATAGTGTGAGTACCAAAAGATGTAAAGTTGATAATGATAGTCCCACATACTTGTGGCACTGCCGCCTTGGTCACATAGGTGTCAAACGCATGAAGAAGCTCCATGCAGATGGACTTTTAGAGTCTCTTGATTATGAATCATTTGACACGTGCGAACCATGCCTCATGGGTAAAATGACCAAGACTCCGTTCTCAGGAACAATGGAGCGAGCAACCAACTTATTGGAAATCATACATACTGATGTGTGCGGTCCAATGAGTGTTGAGGCTCGCGGTGGCTATCGTTATGTTCTCACCCTCACTGATGATTTGAGTAGATATGGGTATATCTACTTAATGAAACACAAGTCTGAAACCTTTGAAAAGTTCAAGGAATTTCAGAGTGAGGTTGAGAATCAACGTGACAGGAAAATCAAGTTTCTACGATCAGATCGTGGAGGAGAATACTTGAGTCACGAATTTGGCACACACTTAAGAAAATGTGGAATAGTTTCACAACTCACGCCGCCTGGAACACCTCAGCGTAATGGTGTGTCCGAACGTCGTAATCGCACTCTATTAGATATGGTACGATCTATGATGTCTCTTACCGATTTACCGCTATCTTTTTGGGGCTATGCTTTAGAGACTGCCGCATTCACTTTAAATAGGGCTCCGTCGAAATCCGTTGAGACGACACTGTTTGAATTATGGTTTGGGAATAAACCTAAGCTGTCGTTTCTGAAAGTTTGGGGATGCAATGCTTATGTCAAGAAACTTCAACCTGAAAAGCTCGAACCCAAGTCGGAAAAATGCGTCTTCATAGGATACCCTAAAGAAACTGTTGGGTATACCTTCTACCTCAGATCCGAAGGCAAGATCTTTGTTGCCAAGAATGGATTCTTTCTAGAGAAAGAGTTTCTCTCGAAAGAAGTAAGTGGGAGGAAAGTAGAACTTGATGAAGTGTTACCTCTTGAACCGGAAAATGGCACAACTCAAGAAAATGTTCCTGAGGTGCCTGCACCAACTAGAGAGGAAGTTATTGATGATGATCAAGATACTTCTGATCAAGCTCCTACTGAAATTTGAAGGTCCACAAGGACACGTTCCGCACCAGAGTGGTACGGCAACCCTGTCTTGGAAATCATGTTGTTGGACAACGGTGAACCTTCGAACTATGAAGAAGTGATGGCGGGCCCGGATTCCGACAAATGGCTAGAAGCCATGAAATCCGAGATAGGATCCATGTATGAAAACGAAGTATGGACTTTGACTGACTTGCCCGTTGAGCGGCGAGCCATATAAAATAAATGGATCTTTAAGAAGAAGACAGACGCGGATGGTAATGTGACCATCTATAAAGCTCGGCTTCTCGCTAAGGGTTATCGACAAGTTCAAGGGGTTGACTACGATGAGACTTTCTCACCGGTAGCGAAGCTGAAGTCCGTCCGAATCATGTTAGCAATCGCCGCATTTTATGATTATGAAATATGGCAGATGGACGTCAAAACTGCATTCCTTAATGGTTTCCTTAAGGAAGAATTGTATATGATGCAGCCGGAAGGTTTTGTCGATCCTAAGAATGCTGACAAGGTGTGCAAGCTCCAACGCTCGATTTATGGGCTGGTGCAAGCATCTCGGAGTTGGAACATTCGCTTTGATGAGATGATCAAAGCGTTTGGGTTTACACAGACTTATGGAGAAGCCTGCGTTTACAAGAAAGTGAGTGGGAGCTCTGTAGCATCTCTCATATTATATGTAGATGACATACTTTTGATGGGAAATGATATAGAACTCTTGGACAGCATTAAGGCCTACTTGAATAAAAGTTTTTCAATGAAGGACCTTGGAGAAGCTGCTTATATATTAGGCATCAAGATCTACAGAGATAGATCAAGACGCCTCATAGGTCTTTCACAAAGCACATACCTTGATAAGATATTGAAGAAGTTCAATATGGATCAGTCTAAGAAGGGGTTCTTGCCTGTGTTGCAAGGTGTGAAATTGAGCTCAGCTCAATGTCCGACCACGGCAGAAGATATAAAAGAGATGAGTGTCATCCCCTATGCCTCAGCCATAGGTTCTATTATGTATGCCATGCTGTGTACCAAACCTGATGTAAACCTTGCCATAAGTTTGGTAGGAAGGTACCAAAGTAATCCCGGCAAGGAACACTGGACAGCGGTCAAGAATATCCTGAAGTACCTGAAAAGGACTAAGGAAATGTTTCTCGTTTATGGAGGTGACGAAGAGCTCGTCGTAAAGGGTTACGTCGACGCTAGCTTCGACACAGATCTGGATGACTCTAAGTCACAAACCGGATACGTGTATATTTTGAATGGTGGGCCAGTAAGCTGGTGCAGTTGCAAGCAGAGCGTCGTGGCGGGATCTACATGTGAAGCGGAGTACATGGCAGCCTCGGAGGCAGCACATGAAGCAATTTGGGTGAAGGAGTTCATCACCGACCTAGGAGTCATACCCAATGCGTCGGGGCCGATCAAGCTCTTCTGTGACAACACTGGAGCTATTGCACTTGCCAAGGAGCCCAGGTTTCACAAGAAGACAAGGCACATCAAGCGTCGCTTCAACTCCATTCGTGAAAATGTTCAAGATGGAGACATAGAGATTTGTAAAGTGCATACGGACCTGAATGTAGCAGATCCGTTGACTAAACCTCTCCCTAGAGCAAAACATGATCAACATCAGAATTCCATGGGTGTTCGATTCATCACAATGTAACTAGATTATTGACTCTAGTGCAAGTGGGAGACTGTTGGAAATATGCCCTAGAGGCAATAATAAAAGCATTATTATTATATTTCCTTGTTCATGACAATTGTCTTTATTCATGCTATAATTGTGTTATCCGGAAATCGTATTACATGTGTGAATAACAGACACCAACATGTCCCTAGTAAGCCTCTAGTTGACTAGCTCGTTGATCAACAGATAGTCATGGTTTCCTGACTATGGACATTGGATGTCATTGATAACGAGATCACATCATTAGGAGAATGATGTGATGGACAAGACCCAATCCTACACATAGCATAAGATCGTATAGTTCGTTTGCTAGAGTTTTCCAATGTCAAAGTATCTTTTCCTTAGACCATGAGATCGTGTAACTCCCGGATACCGTAGGAGTGCTTTGGGTGTGCCAAACGTCACAACGTAACTGGGTGACTATAAAGGTATACTACGGGTATCTCCGAAAGTGTCTGTTGGGTTGACATGGATCAAGACTGGGATTTGTCACTCCGTATGACGGAGAGGTATCACTGGGCCCACTCGGTAATGCATCATCATTATGAGCTCAAAGTGACCAAGTGTCTGGTCATGGGATCATGCATTACGGTATGAGTAAAGTGACTTGCCGGTAACGAGATTGAACGAGGTATGGGGATACCGACCATCGAATCTCGGGCAAGTAACATACCGATTGACGAAGGGAATTGTATACGGGGTTGCTTGAATCCTCGACATTGTGGTTCATCCGATGAGATCATCGAGGAGCATGTGGGAGCCAACATGGGTATCCAGATCCCGCTGTTGGTTATTGACCGGAGAGCATCTCGGTCATGTCTACATGTCTCCCGAACCCGTAGGGTCTACACACTTAAGGTTCGGTGACGCTAGGGTTGTAGGGATATGTATATGCAGTAACCCGAATATTGTTCGGAGTCCCGGATGAGATCCCAGACGTCACGAGGAGTTCCGGAATGGTCCGGAGGTAAAGATTTATATATGGGAAATCCTGTTTCGGCCATCGGGACAAGTTTCGGGGTCATCGGTATTGTACCGGGACCACCGGAAGGGTCCCGGGGGTCCACCGGGTGGGTCCACCTGTCCCGGGGGGCCACATGGGCTGTAGGGGGTGCGCCTTGGCCTACATGGGCCAAGAGCACCAGCCCCAAGAGGCCCATGCGCCTAGGGTTTCAAGGAGGAAGAGTCCTAGGAGGGGAAGGCACCTCCTAGGTGCCTTGGGGAGGAAGGATTCCTCCCCCTTGGCCGCACCCCCCTAGGAGATTGGATCTCCTAGGGCCGGCGCCCCCCCTTAGCCCTCCTATATATATTGGGGAAGGAGGGCTTTTCATCCACGCCTTTGGTTGCCTCCTTCTCCCTCTCCAACATCTCCTCCTCCTCCATAGCGCTTGGCGAAGCCCTGACGGAGTACCGCAGCTCCATCATCACCACGCCGTCGTGCTGCTGCTGGAGCCATCTTCCTCAACCTCTCCTTTCCCCTTGCTGGATCAAGAAGAAGGAGACGTTACGCTGACCGTACGTGTGTTGAACACGGAGGTGCCGTCCGTTCGGTGCTAGGATCTCCGGTGATTTGGATCACGTCGTGTTCGACTACCTCATCCCCGTTCTTTGAACGCTTCCGCTCGCGATCTACAAAGGTATGTAGATGCATCCGATCACTCGTTGCTAGATGAACTCATAGATGGATCTTGGTGAAACCGTAGGAAATTTTTTGTTTTCTGCAACGTTCCCCAACACGCCTATGATATATCTAGCATGGAAAGTGTTGGGAACTCTAAGTCGTTTTTGTTGGTGGGAAAAGTATGCCTCTCAAAATGTTTTTATCTCTCAATTTTCGCTTTGAGCTCTGGCACCTCTAGAAATCCCTACCTACCTCTACGAAGGGCCTTTCTTTTACTTTATGCAATTTTTATTTTAATTTGAGCCTCCATCTTCTCTTATAAAGCACCAACTAGGGGGCACTATGATCGTACTTGATCATGGGGTGTAGCTAATATGCGAGTGTGTTTCATGAATGGATCAATGATTGAGCATGATGGGCTAGGGATAGCTTATTTTAGTGTTGATATTTTGAAAGACATGGTTGCTTGTTGGTATGCTTGAGTATCTAAATTATCATGTCAAAACTAGACTATTGCTTTGAACAATATAAAAGTCCAAATGTCCATGCTATAAAGAAAAGAATATGAGATGACATGTTAGGCAGCATTCCACATCAAAAATTCTGTTTTTATCATTTACCTACTTGAGGACGAGTAGGAATTAAGCTTAAGGATGCTGATACGTCTCCAACGTATCTATAATTTTTGATTGTTCCATGTTGTTATATTATCATTCTTGAATGTTTTATAATCATTTTATAGCCATTTTATATCATCTTTTGGTACTAACCTATTGACATAGTGCCAAGTGCCAGCTGTTGTTCTTTGCATGTTTTTTACATCGCAGGAAATCAATACCAAACGGAGTCCAAACGCAACAAAACTTTTTGTGGATTTTTTCGACTAGAAGACATCCAGTGGGCCGGAGAAGCGCCTGGGAGTGCTTCGAGGGGAGCACAACCCACCAGGACGCGCCTGGAGGCCCAGGCGCGCCCTGGTGGGTTGTGCCCACCTTGGGTGCCCCCTAAACCGACTCTTTGCTCTATAAATACCCCAATATTCCAGAAACCCTAGGGGAATCGATGAAAATCAATTCCAACCGCCGCAGAGTCCAGAACCACCAGATCCAATCTAGACACCATCACGGAGGGGTTCACCACTTCCATTGGTGCCTCTCCGATGATGCGTGAGTAGTCTCTTGTAGACCTTCGGGTCCGTAGTTAGTAGCTAGATGGTTCCTCCTCTCGTTTGATTCTCAATACAATGGTCTCTTGGAGATCCATATGATGTAACTCTTTTTGCGGTGTGATTGTTGGGATTGGATGAACTTTGAGTTTATGATCAGATCTATCTTTTTGTCCATGAAAGTTATTTGAGTTTCTTTGATCTCTTATATGCATGATTGCTAATAGCCTCGTATTTCTTCTCTGATATTTGGGTTTTGTTTGGCCAACTCGATCTATTTATCTTGCAATGGGAAGAGGTGCTTTGTGATGGTTCGATCTTATGGTGCTTGATCCCAGTGACAGAAGGGGAACCGACACGTATGTATTGTTGCCATTAAGGATAACAAGATGGGGTCTATTTCTACATAAATAGATCTTGTCTGCATCATGTCATCATTCTTATTACATTACTCCGTTTCTCCATGAACTTGATACACTAGATGCATGCTGGATAGCGGTCGATGTGTGGAGTAACAGTAGTAGATGCAGACAGGAGTCGGTCTACTAATCTTGGACGTGATGCCTATATAATGATCATTGCCTGGATATCGTCATGATTATTTGAAGTTGTATCATTTTCCCAACAGTCATTTGTTTACCCACCATTTGCTATTTTTCTTGAGAGAAGCCACTAGTGAAATCAAGTGCCCCCGAGTCTCTTCTTTAATATATTTGCCTTTGAGATCTATTTGCCTTTGCTTTTATTTTCAGATCTATTAAACCAAAAATACAAAAATATCTTGCTACAATTTATTGAGATCTATTTATCCCATCTATCATATTTTTATCACAGCCGTTTGCCAATTTCCGTTGTCGTTACCCGAAAGGGATTGACAACCCCTTTAATACGTCTGGTTGCGAGTATTTGTTATTTGTGTGCAGGTGTTGTTTACGTAGTGTTGCTTGGTTCTCCTACCGGTTTGATAACCGTGGTCTCATCACCGAGGAAAATACCTATCGTCGATGTGCTGCATCATCCCTTCCTCTTTGGGGAAATACCGACGTAGTCTAGCAGACATCACTACTCACCGGTAACAAACCCCAAGTTGGGTACTTTCGAGTATTTGGCTCAAAGTGCTACATTCTTGATAAGCATCATCGTTCAAAATTTTCTCCTAAATCTCATGAAGGTTTCCTACTCGGTTATGGTTGAAACTCTCACACTTACCGTGTCTAAAACAATTTCACACGAAAGGTCGAAGAGAAGGTAGATGTGAAGTTTGATGAATCTAACAGCTCGCAAGTAGAGCAATTGCCAATTGATGTAGGAGACAAAGATCCATCGAAAGCAATCCAAGATTTGTCCATTGGCAAAATTCGCTTAACGGAAGTGAAGGAGAGTACTTCGTCCATTCAAGCCGGTACAGTCATCAGTCCCCACTATCAGACTCTCCATGTACAGTCATTTTCTGATGACTCTCGTTTGTTGACCACGCTGACCACACCCCGCACCAAGCCGGTGGGCGATGGCGAGGCCCCAGACTGGAACGCCCCGGAGATGGGAAAGACGCGGCAGTGGAGTCGCTGACAGAGAGGAGTGGGAAACTTGACTAGTTCGGGTGCGGGGTGGGCCTACACTCGGCACAGAATAACATGAGATGCAGAGGAGTGGAGGGATGGCCTGGCCGTCGTCCGGGTAGTGTTTCGCTGCGAGGCGCGCAAAACAGCGCCGCTGGATGCCGAAGGCTGGAGCTGGGGCAACGCTGGGATTGAAGAAGAATGCCGGCCGTTGGATGTAAATCCAACGCCTTGCTTAGGCTTTGACCTTTGTATTTTTATTTTTTGTGAAAGTGCTTAGGCTTCGACCTACTGGCCCACATGTCAGCCAGTCCATTTGGTGGGCTGGGTGAAACAGTGATGTAGCATCTATGCAGCCCGTTTATATATTATGATCGAACTAGCGGGTGCACCCGCACATTTGCGCGACTAGATTTTGATAGATTTATTCATTACCTTGTATGCAATTTCTTTTAGCTTTGTATATGGTTCTTTGTAACTCCATCTACTCTTCACTTTTTCATCTATTTTATCCTTTGATGGTTTTCTGGACTAACGACATAGGCTATAAATTCAGTCTTACAATATAATTACTATCGTCTAGTTTCTCTTTAACAGGAACCAATTCACATGATAATTTGGTAGCTGAAACTTTATTATTTTTTGGCTGCAAAATAAATATGAATTTCCAAAATTAGACAAAAGTCTAAAAATATAGAAGTGTGTGCTGTGAATAAATAAACCACCTTTTTATCAAGCATGTGTTGCTTGTTCATTCCATGTTTTAACACGATGCCCACCTCATCGTCCATCAATTCCTGTGTAAGATTTATAGTTAGAGAACTGTAAACATGATACTTTGTTTTTAAAAGAAAACATCATTACCTTAGCATGTGTACGCGCACATTTGCAAGGCTAAAAATTTAAATAAAAAGTGGTTTAGTAAAAAATGTCTCCAATTATATTTTGTAAAGATTAGTATGAATGTTGCTTGGGTGTTTATTGAGCACTACCTATTATACCTTTTAGCTTCTTATACGGTGCTCATAGGAGTAGGGTGTGCGTGTGTGTTTATAGTGATGAGTGTATGCGCGTATATATGAGTGTTTGCGTCTGTATTATGTTAAAAAACTTGATAGGGTGTGCGTATGTGTTCGTAGGGGTGAGTGTATGCGCGTATATATGAGTGTTTGCGCCTGTATTGTGTTAAAAAAAACTTGCTTATATATCTTCATATCTATTATTTTTGCATTGTGATAATTACTGTTATTTTATTTTATACCCACCCATCATTTTTACTACTACTTGTGTAGCCCGTGTATCAATTATAACGGGATGCTATAGACCTAGTGGTTGTGATGTGGGTCCATTTGAGTCAGTAATAATGCTACCACTCTGTACTTTTTATTTTTATCTCAGAGAAAACAGACGTACATGTTACCCCTCCCTCCAGGCTCCAGTAAAAAAAAGTCCCCTGTTGGCTTCGCTCGAAAAAGGATAAAAAAGTCCATCCCCACCAGGCTACACATCCAGATGCGCCACCGCACCACCGCCTCCGATTCGCAGCCGGGGATGGAAGATGTCGTTGCTGACCTTCACAGAAGTAATTCACAGGCTACCTAGCTCTAATCGTTGGTTCTTTTCCTCTAATTTCTGTTTGCGAACATAGGATGCAAGCCCTAATCATGGAGATCCGGGGTGGACCAAGAAGCAGGGTCGAACTCTTTGAGTTGGGTGTTAGGTCGTTGGTAGCAGGCCATCCATGTCTTGGCGGCATTGAGAACAAAAAAATGGTTGCTGGAGGGAGGCTGATTGTGATGGATCTGAGCAGAGGAGACACACCGGCCATGGTCCATGAGAAGTATGTATCGGAGTATATCCGTATAAGCATATTGGGGGAGAAATAGCTATTTGCAGCCTTTTTAGTTGCTCATGTTTTTGGATTTGTACCAATGTACGTGTTGTACTTCATTGTGTCCTTTCTAATGCAGATTATCTTATGTGCTTCCTTCTAGGATATTATATTAATCTTGTGTTTTAGGAGATGGTTATGCTATTGAAGATTTTCTCATGGACTTCTTAAATTGAAAAGGCCATAAGCTACCAGTTCACATGATAATTTGGTAGCTGAAACTTTATTATTTTTTGGCTGAAAATAAATATGAATTTTCAAAATTAGACAAAAGTCTAAAAATTTAGAAGTGTGTACTGTGAATAAATAAACCACCTTTTTATCAAGCATGTGCTGCTTGTTCATTCCATGTTTTAACACGGTGCCCACCCCATCGTCCATCAATTCCTGTGTAAGATTTATAGTTAGAGAATTGTAAACATGATACTTTATTTTTAAAAGAAAACACCTTTACCTGTAAAAGACCAACAAAAGTGCATGTATGAATGTATTTGAAAAGAATTACAGTTTGCATCACACTCTTATCATATGATAAGATTCTTCTTATCTTGGTAGCTGCCAAGTACTCATACTATATCTACGTAAATAAATAGTCTGCCTTTACTATTCGTAAGCTACTAATCAATCGATCTTTTGGATAAATTCCTTGTTCACTTAGGCCTTCCATTTTCCATAGGCAAATATCAGAGTCTTCATCTTCAAGAGTTGTAATTACCTTTTACTTTTGCATGCACCAGTTTTTTGTTCTCGCAGGTATTTTTGCTTTCTTTCTACAACACTTGTCTCGGTGCGTCCATCCTCCAAGACACCTAATAATGCAATACATCTTCGTTTATCATAGTCATTGAGGAGTCCATATGATGATGATATTTTGTCTCAATGCCTATCTTTGTTCAGCATAGTCCCATTAATATCGTGTGGTTCTTTTTTCTTAGGCACCAGTACACATAACCTTTTCCTTTGTCGGTCATCATTATTCTGTGACTGCAAAATGAAATGCATTTAAGAATAATACATGCTTAAAAATCTAAAAGTGTGTATGGTGGAAACATTAATCTCCCTTTTAGCTCGCATGTCTTGCTTCTTCGTTTCTTGTTCCAACACGGTGTCCACTTCGTCATCTATCAACTGTTTGGCATACTGCAAGATAAGTCAGTGAGTAAGAACAGAAAAGATAGCACTTAGTTAATTATTTTGATGAATTAAATGCACCTTTACCTCCTCAGCTTTATTATTCAAGTACAACATCTCTAGCGAGGCATAAATCTTCTTTTTACTGCCTAGTTTTGCTTGCCAAAAATAAGAATACTATTGTTGAGCTTGAATCTAAAGATAATTTAACCTCGCCATTAGATGACAGACATCGCGCATCTGAGTCTTCATTGTTAAACGTTGTATTTTTTTTACTTTTTCTTCGATGTGTTATTAGTAGACCAGAATAGATAGTGTTTCATACTTGTGAAGAAGATCTTGAATTTTGGATATATCTAGATCCCTATGTATTCTTCGCACATGTTGACTTTATGCACAAACCCATCAACAATTAATCTATTACATATTTTTGTTTTGTAATTAAAAGATGAGATTTCGAAATTTATTGGACTTACAATTGCATTTTTGCACCATTGTTTAGGTCACTGTAAGGACGGTTTGGTTTTGGAGTACATATTCATCCAAATAATAAGCAAACATTCCGATATTGTAACTTTGGTTTCATCCCAAGATGTTAAGCCTGAAAATTTAATGCCGACCGCAATGGAGGAAGTTAAAACTTAAGACATTGGTATACACTCTGCACTTACTCTGGTATTGGAAAATAAATATCACGGATATATGACGGTTTGGGGTTCTTTGTTGTTTTTTTTGTTCCATATGCTTCATCTGGGTAAGTAGTCCCATGACATCTTTCAATTTGGTGATTAATTACCTCATAGTTATAATGATTGATTAAACAAAAATCTGATTTATAACTGTAACATACCTGAGCATTGCTTACCTTCATATGCTTCTTGTTGTAGTATGACCTTGGTATCAGACTCAAAGTAGTAATTAAATTCTGAAAAACTTTCAATAATCCTACATCTGTCAAATTGGTGATTAATTGCCACATAGGTAGAGTGATGGATTAGCCCAAAATCTGATTTACAACTATGACATACCTGAGCATTATTTATCTTCTCATATGCTTGTTGTGGTATGTCCTTGCTAGCAAACTCAAAGTAGTAGTTATGAAAAATTTCTGATTATCCTTTCACCTCCTTTCTCTGTGTATTATATGCAAACTTTTTCTAATATCATTGCTCAGCGGGCCATATTTTGTGCCTCCCACAATCTATTGCTAAATGAATAAATATATTTCTTAGTTATCCTTTGATTTATAAGTATCCATCTAATTTTTACGTATGGTAGCATGAGTTGTTTGGTCCTCTATCAAAATAACTAAACTATATACTTGTCAACTGTTGTTTGATACAATAAAATAGTCCACATTTCAAATTGTATAGAACAAACCTGCTCATCTGTCAAGATCACATCAAGACTCACTCATCGATTGTTTTTGAAACAATAGAATAGTCTGCAATTAAATATGTATAGCATAAACCTGTACATCCATCAAGACCACATCAAGGCTCATAAGTTCATCGGTTGTAGGATTGATTGTATCCCATGTTCTTGTTACTTTCACTTAAACATCCCAGTTTTGTCTCTTGTTGAAGTCTCTCAGCTTCTTGTATTCCCTAGCATTTTCACTTCAAAAGGATTAAAAAAGTAGTTGTCAATTGATAACATAAATATGAAGATTTTAGCTGAAAAAGTGAGTTCATAGTAATAATAATTACTAACCTTGTTGATTCAGGTGAGAAGGAAACTCAGATGGCTGGGTGTAACTTCTATAGAAATCGAGTTGCATAACATTTCATAATTTGGGCTGGCTTCGATATTTGTTGTGCGCCGAGTCTGAACATCTTGCGTTAGAGTCTGTTGGCTTCAATTTTCTTGGTGGTGGCATAGTCAAGTCATGGCATCGTAGAGCTGAATGGCTTCAGTTTTCTTGGTATGGTGCTGAGTCGCGAGTTGCTGGGGATTTCCATGGTGGGCGTGTGCTGGCTGATGGCTGCGGCAGGCTGTATTTTTATGGATGAGTTCTTGCCGTTGTTTTTATGGAGTCCTTGTATGTTTATATTTCCAATTAAAGGACATATGTGACAACATGATGATGGAAGCGGCCAGCCGTGTATTTTAATGGTGACCGTGTCCGTATGCACTCCTTTGCATGTGTATGTGTTTACGTGCTCTTGGCTTACCGAGTTAGGTACGTGTCCTTCCAAGTTCTGATTAGGCATTGTATGTGACAATTGTTGACACGTAACTTCTACTTTTTTCAATCCGCGTGTTGTGTTTTTTTTGCCGAAAGCATTGTTTCTGAACCGGTACGCATAAAGATGTGACAGTTCAATTTGCCGACACGTACATATTTACATGTTACGTAAAATCTTTAAATCCGAGCCATTGTTACTCTGATCAAACGGTGGTAATAATATAAGTCTATGTGGATTAATGTGGTGTCTTATTTGTCTTCTATTTTAATTATATAATAGATAGATAGATTTAAAGCCCATTTGCATTTTTCTCGAAATCCGCAGACTTGTTGAGCTGGGTGAAAATATCATGTTGGGCTGGACGGAAAAATGTTATAAAAACATAAACACATGATTGCACGTCTATTACTGCATTGGTCAGTAAAATCTTTGCAAGCTTATATACGCAATCACTAGCAGTTAACTTGTCAAGTTATATAAAAACAATTATTATTTTTATTTTGTAAGAACTTTTGATATATGAAATAAAATATCATTTTAATTTGATGAGTTAATAGGATGTGAGGTATTATTATTTTTTAAGCTAGACATGGGACAGTTGAGTTGGTTATAGGGAAAAGTACTGGGAGAAAACTCAAATTACATCGAAAAAGAAAGTGGGAGAAAATTCAGATATAGGATTAATGAAAACGAAAAATAAAGGAAGTGAGAAGGTCTATAAAATGGTTGGACGAACGACAGGTTTAACGGAACCTTATGTTGTTTCTATTATATATATATATATATATATATATATATATATATATATATATATAGGGTCGCGCTATTCGTCATCCTGGGTGAGGAATAGTTATTCTTCACCCCCCTCTATTTTACCATCAATGTCCCGTAATTTTACGTTCCGTAACTTTTCTCTTATTTCCGACGTAAAAAGACACCGTAAGAAAATATATAATCATTGTAAAAATATTTTATGTTATGTAAAATTACAAATATAAAAAACATAGTGTAAAATACACATGAACTACAAATTTTCTTGTCTTATGACTTATATTTTTATTTTGTTATGCCAAATTTTACGTAATGAATCAATAGGAATGTAACTATTTAAATTGCAAACATAATTTAATTATGAAATTATCGTAAGATTACCTCGGGTGAAGAATAACTTATTCTGCACCCTGGGTGATGAATAGTAACACTATATATATATGTGTGTGTGTAATAAAATAAAATAATATATATATATATATATATATACTATTATAGAAGGGAAAACATAGGTTTAATTTTGCTTTCTTATAGAAAAATAGATCTGAGTTGTGCATCGTCTTGAAAAAACAAACATAACTTGGACTGCTTATGTTATAGACAAGCTAGGCTGGGAGACCCAGAGACCGCTTGATACCTACTGGATCCAAAAAAAGTTGAAACATGTCATGGGCTGCCCATGTTAAACAACAAAACCTAGGCCATGGACATGGTGGGCCCGGGACTGTCAGCCTCTCGATGAACAGTCGTCTCTCGATTCCTCTTGTTTTGCTGACTATGTTGGGAAAGACAGACGGGGGAGCCGTGGCGAGAGCACCAAGGTGGAGGACGACGTCAAGACCTCGGACCGAACGAACCAGAGCGGGGGAAGACGCAGGCGGAGGGGAGTACGAGGGTTGACTTGTTCGGTGCAGGGTGGACCGGTGGAGCTGCCGCCGCTGGACAATGTGTGGGAGTAGATGGGTGGCCTGGCCAATGCCATAGGCTATGATGGGTCATCGAGGCGTGCGCGGCAGCGCCGCCAGCCGCTGTATAGGAAGAGGACGAAAGATTGAACAAAAAAAAAGAAATACAAATGGATAGGTGGTTGGTCCCATATGTTTGTGTACGAGACCTGCTGGGTCCACCTGAGAACGGGAATATGTTGGGAGGAAGGAGATTTAAAGCACAGCAACCGAGTGAACTAGTTACATACATAAGCAAATAGCTACTAAAAAACAAACAGGTTAATGGGTTTTTAGAAGAAATATTTTGAACAAAACAGATAATTACGACACATAGGCTAATGCATGAAACACTCAGATGATAAAGGTGCTTAAACAGATAAAGTACAACATCTAGACCTTCCTGGCACCCTCGATCATGACGCCACGGCTGTCTGTGTACTCGTCGGTTACGGGAAGCAGACACGCACTCATGTCCAAGATCCGCGTGTACATGTCATACCATGCGTATGCATCCTTGGTCGCGTAGGTTATGTAGGCTAGATTCAGAGGTACCTCCCACGTGTTCAGGTCCTTGGTATCGTTGTCTTCTTTCATGTTGGCATAGTAGGGGTCGATGATGGTCTCGGCGGGGTCAACCATGGAGTCCTTCTCCTGCCCGTTGCCGATGATCTTGTATTGCTTCTGGATGTTGACAAGCTTGTTGCACCAGATGGTCGAATCGTCGCGTCCTTCCTTCTCTCCACCATAGCGAAAGTGCAGTCGGCGCTGCCGATGAAATGGGCGAATGCTCCAGAACCTCTGATGACCATACAACAGAGGTAGACGAGAACCTCGTCCCGCACGCATACCTGGGCGACGGCGATCCGCTGGTCCCTGTCAGGAGACGAATGGATGGGCACAAGGTCTAGTCATGCAACCTTGTGCTTTGTCGTCCTGTAGGTACTGCTTGAACTCGGTGAGGCAGAGCTTCGCCGAGTCCGGATCATTGGTGTACATCACATTCAACTTGATGCAGCCATGGGACTGAATAGCGAACTCAAAGGTGAACTCCTTGCTGAAGTCCATATCCAGCAGGCTCACCCCTCGGATCACCATTGGAGTCTCTTCAAGTGAACGAGTGGGTAGGCGGCGGCAGTTCATTTTTCAGCTCTTGGGGAACTGGATTCAACAGTAAACTGAGTGTGTGCAGGTGACAACAGTTACTACCCCTCCCTCGCCCGCTGCACGCCCGACAGAACATGCACCCTCAGCGCATTCAAACGCCTCCACTAAGAAACCTATTCCGGCCACACGTCGGTTCACGAGCGGGTCTGTATTGGTATTGTAATAACAAGTGTTAGTGGTCACTTTACTTAAATTTAATTAGCTTTAATTGAAATTTATTCTGAAAACAAGCAATGCATTGGCTCGTTCTATCAGTGCCACAGGATCAACATGCACAACAATTAGAATTATTATTCTCAGGACACACATGATGAGCACATTTGTCGCACTTTCACACAGATAATACTACTGTCGTGGTGGGCGCACGACAGATGCCAAGGGATGGCTAAAGAGAGGAGGAGGCTCGAGGGCGCTGGTGGGCTCCAGAGGCGAGGTTGGCATTAGCAGGCGCGGGACGCCGGACATACCCAGGTTCGGGGCTCTCCGGAGAGATAATACCCCTAGTCCTGCCGAGTGTAGTTGGATGGTCGATAGTACAATGTTGCTCCTGGAGCTGTATGGAGGAGGAAGGAAGCTGGCCAAGGCTTGGGCTGCTCCTTCTCTCTGGTGTTGCTGTTTTGTGGCTAGTTCTATGCTTACTTGCTTTTCTCTCGTATGTGTCTTCTGCTTGCTTTCTCGCTCGCCTCTGATCGTGGGCTCCCGGGGGGTTTATAGTCCACCCCCCCGGGGGTACAATGGTAATGTTACAAGTCGGTGGGTCCGTATTGTTGGTGTCCGGGGACCCGGGCTAGGTCCCGCTGAGGGCTCGTGGTTCGCCAGGTTCCCCTAGGTGCGGGCCCCGCATGCCTAGGAGGACTGTGCGCCGTCTTGTCGATCGTCAGGGCGTGGCCGAGTCGAGTCGCGTATAGTGCTCTCTGCCAGGTTGCCGCTTGCTGTCGTCAGCGGTGAAGGCGGGGCACTGTAGCCACGCCGGCCCTGGTCAGCGGGTAGGTGAGGGGCACTGTTGCCACGTTCCTATTGACTAGAGGCATGGGCGGGGCATTGTTGCCTCGGTCACCGTTGATTAAAGTCTCGTCCCCATCATACGGCCTGGATGGGACGGGAGTTAACCCGCGGCTGGATTGCGTAGCACGCCACGGGCGGCGCTGGGTTGTTGAGGAGGCTTCGGTCGTGCCGGGTTCGGTTGTCTTGCGCTAGTTGTTGGGGCCGAGTCGACGTGTCTTGCCGGGTCGGCTAGTCTGGCCGGCTTGCGGGGCTTGGCCGGGTCGAGCGACCCGGCCAAGCGCGTGCCGGTATTGTGGGGTGGTGCCAACCCCATTGTTTTTTGAAGAGGATCCGGGTTCCATTGCCTGCCCGGGGTCCAGCCCCCCGACAGTAGTCCCCGAAGCTATGAAGGTCCGTCGTCTTCGGATGAGTGGGCCTTCGCAGTTTCCCCCTTAAGCAAGGTGGATTCTGCGAGCGCCGGGTCCGGCAACACCCACTGTGTGCCGGTTTTCTCGGAAACCGGATCGTGGCATCCCGGCCGTGGCAGGGACCGAGAAGTCCGCCGAATCTTGGGGCAATCCCTCGGGCTTTGCGCGGGCGCCACATGGTGCCCGGAAGTCGGAGGGGCCTGATAGGCCATGCGCGTGACGAGACTGGGCGGCGGGCTGGGGCCCACCATCGCGCGCCCTTGGCCCAGGCGCGCGGATTTATTGCGGCTTCCGGGGGCCGGTTGCTCTTCCCCGGGCAGTTACTACGCGTGTACGTGCGCACTTATTGCGGGGTAGTAGAACGGGTGCGTGCAGACGATCCCACTTCCCCACTTCCCCACGTTCAAACCGAGGGTTATAAATCGGGGGGCAGGGGGCGGACATTATACACGTTCGCGCCCTCCTGTCCCTTTGCTCTCGCTCCGCTCTTTGCAACTGACGCACAGCGACGCCCGCTGCTCCGAGTAGAACTCCTTCGCCGTCCATCTTCCTTCTTCTTCCTTTGATCATGTCGCTGCCATCGGGCTCCTGGATGGGTTCGAATGTTACCTCCGAGGACATCACCCAACTCTGGGCGACGCGGCGCCTGCCACGGGAGAGGGACGTCGGCGTCGGCCTACCGCGCGGCGAGCAGAGGCCTCGGCCCGAGGGGCAGGAGCGTGTGGTCTTCCTCACGCACTTCGAGCGCGGGTTTGGGCTGCCGCGAGCACCTTCTTCCGTGCGTTCCTGGAGTTCTTCGAGCTCCAGCCGCATCATCTTGGCGCCGGCGCCATCGTCCAGCTCTCCGGCTTCGTCACCCTCTGCGAGGGGTAACTAGGGGTCGAGCCTACGATCGACCTCTGGGCGCGCTTCCTCTTCTTAAAGCAGCAGGGCCTATCGGCCAAGGAGTTCGCCGATTGCAGCGCCACCGTCATCTCGAAGCGGTCGGGGGCGGATTTCCCCAAGATCCCGCTGGAGGATTCTACCAAGAAGTGGCAGAACTCCTTCTTCTACGTCCGCAACCTTGGTGCAGATCGCATCAACCTTCCGGCCTTCGCCATCGCACCGCCGCGGGCGAAGACGAACTGGGCTACTTGCCCAGGCGCCCGTCGCAGGAGATCGTCAATCTCTGCGAGCATGTGACGGTGATGAGGACGCAGGAGGGGCTCACCGGCACCGACCGCTTCGCCACGTTCGTCATGCGCCGGGTCCTTCCGCTTCAGGGGCACTCCTGCCTCATCGGCGAAATGGTCGGCCTTCAAGACCCCAACCGCATGGGGTCCACGCGGCTGTTCGCGGAGCAGATCACGCGCGGCGTGAATGACATCTCCAAGGCCAACCTTGGGGAGGACCGGCGGTTCGGCAAGGCGCCGCACAGCCAGTCGAACCCGGCGCCGCAGGTGAGTGTCCGGTCTTCTTACTTTGCTGCCGCGCACCTTCTCATCCATCCCGACACGACGCGTGGGGTACTTCTGAACGCGATTCGGCATCCTTATGCCCGGGCCTCGTCGCAGGTGGCGCTGGTGACGCCAGAGGAGCCCGCGGCTCATGGTGGGGAGGAGGAGGCCGAGTCCGACGCCGGCACTGGGCGTCGCGCGGGTAAGTCTTGTGTTTTTCTTCATGTGTCTTGAATTCCTGACCGAGGAACGGAACGGTCGGTGCCGACGCTAGTTGTCGGTGTAGTGGCGTTGGGCGGGGGAGGCGGCGACGCGGGCGGAGCCGGGTCCTCGCATGGGGCGCCGCCGAGCCGCCCGCATGGTAAAGACAGCGTCGCGCCGCGACCCCAGGCCCCGAAGCGCACGGCGGACCCGGCCGGGGCTGGGAGGCCGGCCAAGAGGAAGCGTGGCGGCGGGGACGGGAGGCCAACCCTGGTCCCAGTCTTGGCGGGGTAAGCTTCATCTCTCGTTTGCGCTCAGATTGTTTTCTTGAGCTAGTCTTGTTTCTTTTCTGCTCATTCTGCCTTCTTCTTCAGGTCGCCAATCGCGCTGGCGAGGGCGGCGACGGAAGCCGCGGCCGCCAAAGGGGCCGCGTTCCGCAAGAGCCGGTCCGACCTCGCCGACCAGGCCGAGGTGGAGGGATGGGCCGACTCGGACCTCGGCCTGGATCCGAACGACGCCGAAGCCTTGGCCTGGCGGGACAGGAACCGGGCCGAGGCGGAGCTGGAGGCGGCATCGGTCCGTGGTTGGACCGACGCGACAGCGGCATGGGCGCGAGCCGGCGCGGAGCCGGCCTGGCGCGAGATGCCGGAGGGCACGGTGGTGGCGGTGACGGTCTTTGAGCCGTCGTCAGTGAGGGAGCGCGGCCGTGGAGGCCGGGCTGAGGTGGTGATCCCCGATCGGAAGGTCGTGGAGGTGGCGGATGACACCCCGCCGCAGGCCGACGTGGTCAAGCGAGCAGGGACTGATGGTGGTGGAGGCGGCGTCGTTTTGGAAGAGACGCTGCGGACGGCGGTGTCGGAGGCGCCGCCGGTTTTGGAGGAGGCACCGCGGGCGGCGGTGCCGGAGGCCACCTCGGCAGCTGGGCCAGAGACGGCGACGCAGGGCGTCCCGGCGTCCGGGTCGTCGTCGGCACCGGGAGGGGCATCGGAGAAGGTGCTGGCCGCGTCATGAGCGGCCAGCGGGGAGTACGCCTTGGTGCCCCGACAGGGAGGGCGTCGAGCTACCGTGCCGCAGCCGGCGCGAAGCGGGGGTGCCGTTGTCTTCGGGCCTCAGAACCAGGAGGAGGCAGCGCTGGACGCCGTTAGTCGCCGCCTGCGAGGCCGGACGGAATGGCTCGAGGCCTTCGCCCAGGCCGAGGTGGAGCGGACGCGCGACCTGGAGTGCGCCGCTCTGGTAAGTCTTCTTGTAATTTCTTCTTTGTGGGGGCGCGCCAGCGCACCCACTGGGTGTAGCCCCCGAGGTTCGGGCCAATTGCGTAGTAGTTGGGTCGAATCTTTAGAGTATTGGCCTTGTTCTGATTTCTGCTTTCTTTAGCATCTCGATGCCTTCCGGATCGCCGCCTACAATCGTCTCCTGGCCAAGCACCGGGAGCTCATAGAGCAGCTTGTCGCCAAGGAGGAGGATCTCCGCGTCGCCGCAGGTATTCTTGTGCTCTTTTCTAGTGGGGGCGCGCTAGCGCACCCACTGGGTGTAGCCCCCGAGATTCGGGCCAACTGTGTAACAGTTGGGCCAAATCTTAAGTCTTGCTTTTTTCTTCTGCCGAGTCCTTCTTTTTCACAGCCGAGGTGCTGTCCTGGCGGACTCGTTGCCGAGACCGACTCATTGCCGAGACCGGCCGTCTTGGCGTCGAGGCGGCGCAGGCGAGGGCGGAGGCGGCCGTGGCTCGGAGGTCTCTTGACGAGGCCAACCGGCTGCATGAGTAGCTGGCGGGTCACAAGAGCCGCCTCGAGGCTGAGGCGGAGCACCTTAAGGCGGAAGCCACCAAGGTGGCAGAGGCTCAGCAGGCCCTGGTGGAGGCGGACCAGCAGCGCGGCCAGTTGGCCGACGACAAGGGCCGACTCCAGGCCGAGGTGGATCGCCTGCGGGGGCAGGTCACCGCGGCTGAGGGGGCCCGTCAGGACGAGGCCCGTCGCCGCGAGGCGGCCATGAAGGCGGCCGAAGACAAGGACGCCGAGCTAAAGGCGGACCTTGCCAAAGCGGCCGATCTGGAGAAGGCGCTCAAGGAGCGTGATCGCGCCATCGAACGGGAGAGGCGTGGTACGTTGCTTGAGGTGCATCACCTGGAAGAGTCCTTCTCCAGTAAGTGCCTTTTCTTGTCGTTTGCCGGGTCGGGATTCGGCCTTTCTTCCTTGTTGTTCTTCTTCTAACTCACTTCTTCCTTTGCGGCAGGGGCCTTCCCGGAGATGCAGCGGCTGGCAAAGGAAGCCGTCCGCCATCAGCGCGACCCGACCGGTGTCGTTGGGTCCGGGACGGATCCGCGGCTGGCCTGGACCTTCCCGGAGATCATCGCCACTGCCGAGGCCCGCCTTTAGGTCCTGGGAACGCAGTTGGGGCGGTTGTCCTAGGCCGGCACCGCAATGACGGCGGCCCTATGACCGGACTCCGTCCAACCGAGCAGCTTCTCGCGCCTAGCGCGTTGGTTGGAGATGGGGCCGGACCAACTTGGTGAGTGGCGCGTCTCCGCCGCTCATGCCGGTGCTGAGATGGCACTCCGGTTCGTGTTGTCCTGGCATCCGGACCTGCAGCTGGACGCGTTGATGGGCCAACGGGCCAGTCCGGAGCAGCTCTTGCAGGAGCAAGCCGGCCGGATCGCCTCCCGGGCCAGCTACATTGTCGAGTTTGCCTTCCACGACGAGTTCCATCCGGAGCGGACGGAAGACGGCAGGGCCGTGCGGCAACGACTACGGCTTGCTCCTCTACGATCCGGAGGGGAGCTCGGAGGAGACGGGCGTCTACCGTGACGCGGGTGCTGAGGAGGACACCGGCGCCTCGCTGGACCCGGAGGCTGCCAGGGGAGAGCCGTCGACGTCGCGACGCGGCGCTGGAGATGCCTGAGACACTTTGTGTAAAATCTGTTAAATAGCAGGTCCAACCACCCACTAGGGGTTTTAGGGTGTAATGAACTCGGGTCGTGGGCCTTTTCTTAAATACTTGTGTAGATGTCATGGGTGCTTTTGCTTTTTGCCTTCCGTTCTTTGGACCGATTTCGCGCGTTTTTCCTTTCTCAAACCTCCCCCCCGCGAGTCAGACGGCCAAGGCTCCGGTCCGTGACAAGGAGTTCGGTTCTTTGAAAGGAGCGTGTAGGACTTGGGTCCCTCGAAATGTTGAGCGTGAGCGAAACACCCACTGGGCCGGTTGGCGAGCAGCCGGTCGTGCGGCTGTTCATTTAATGAATGGTGAGCTGGGCTGATCGACCCGGCAGCCTTTGACTTAGTGTATGAAGCGTAAAGGAGCTTTGGCCCGTTGTGCTTGCCAGCCGACAGCCAAATTTGGATCTGTGGCTTTAGGGCGAAGTGGGGGACCGCGGCATCCTAACTTTATCAGGAATCACCAAGTAAGGCGGTGGGGTGGCGACCGAGCCGGCCAGCCCCCGAGCCCCTGGGTCGAGCGAGTCAGACCGGTGGCCGGGTTCAGTGGTATAGTGATGCAAGAAAATAGGGACATGATAAACTGGTCGACAAAAGGCAGCCCCCGAGTCTCGTTCGGGAACCCCATGGTTTCATGCGTTTACAAAAGGCGACGATACATACGCTCGTGCGGCTAACTGTAAAATGGGCAGAGGAGTTCCGCGTTCCATGGCCGGGTCGTTTCTTCACCGGCGGTGTCCTTCTTGCGCTTCCTTGACTTGCGTGCGTCGATGAGGTTGTAGGCGTTGCGGTCGCGCAAGGCCCTGCTCATGATGAATGGGCCCTCCCATGGAGGGGACAGCTTGTGCTGGCCTGCCTGCTCTTGGATGAGTCGCAGGACTAAGTCGCCCTCGCGGAACGCGAGGGGCTTGATCTTCTTGCTATGGTAGTGCCTCAGGCCTTGCTGGTAGATGGCCGAGCGACTGAGCACCAGGAGGCGTGCTTCTTCGAGCAGGTCGACGCCATCTTCGCGGGCTTCTCTGGCTTTGGCTTCGGTGTACATCGCGACGCGCGGCGAGTCGAACTCGACGTCGGTGGGGATGACGGCTTCGGCTCTGTAGACGAGGAAGAATGGGGTGAACCCGGTCGACTGATTCGGCGTGGTGCATAGACTCCAGAGAACGGCTGGCAACTCGTCAAGCCAACTGCCGGGTGAGCGGACGAGTGGCTCGACGAGTCGCGGCTTGATGCCGGATAGGATGAGTCCATTGGCCTGCTCGACCTGCCCGTTGGACTGTGGATGCGCAACGGAGGCCAGGTAGAGGTGGATGCCGGAGACGGAGCAGTATTGTTCGAGCGCGCCCTTGGCGAATTTGGTGTCGTTGTCGGTGATGATGTTGTTCGGCATGCCGTAGCGCACAGCTATATCCTTGATGAACCGGACGGCTGTTGGCCCGTCCAGTTTCTTGATTGGTCTTGCCTCGATCCACTTGGTGAATTTGTCCACTGCCACCAGCAAGTGCGTCATGCCGCCTCGAGCGGTTTTGAAGGGTTCCACCATGTCGAGTCCCCAGACCGAGAAGGGCCAGGCGATCAGTATGGTGCGGAGTGCTGACGCCGGCTGGTGGTTGCGTTTGCTGAAGCGTTGGCATCCCTCACACTTGAGGACGAGCGACTCGGCATCTTGGAGGGCCATGGACCAGTAGAAACCGTGGCGGAATGCCTTGGCCACTAGGGATCGTGATCCGGTGTGGTGCCCGCACTCACCCTGATGTATGTCGAGGAGGATGTCGATGCCCCGTTCCTGCTCGACGCAGTGCTGGAACACGCCGGTGGAGCTGCGCTTGATGAGCTCGTTGTTGATGATGCTGTAGGCGGATGCCCGGTGCTGCACTTGTCGAGCTTCGGTCTCGTCCATGGGGAGAACCCCGCTCTCCAAGAATTATGATATTGGGAGGGCCCAAGATGGGGCCGTAACCACGGCGAAGACGGCCACCAGGGTGGTTCCGAGTCAGCAGCCCCCGAGCCGGGTTGAGCAGCCCCTAGGTCGGGGATGGCGACGGCCGGGTCTGGGACGATGGTGGCCGGGTCGAGCTGAGCAGCCCCTAGGCCGGGTTCAGCAGTCCCCGGGCCGGGTTGAGGTGCGGCCGGGTCGTCTGGAATGTGGATGGACTCAGAGTCCGGCGAAGGCTTGACGGACGGCTTGCGCAGGTGCTCGAGGGAGACGCCGGACGGGATGGCTTGTCGTGACGAGGCGATCTTAGCGAGCGTGTCGGCTACTTTGTTCTCCGCAAACAGGACGTGGAGGAACTCGCAGCCCTCGAAGGATCCGGACAGCTTCTGGACGAGGAAGCGGTATCTTGCCATGTTGGAGTCGCGGGCGTCCCATTCGCGGGAGCACTGCTGCACCACCAGGTCCGAGTCGCCGTAGCACAGGATGCGCCGGATGCCGAGTTCCTCGGCAAGCCAGAGGCCGTGCACAAGGGCTTCGTACTCGGTGACGTTGTTGGAGGCGGCGAAGTGGATCTGGAGCACGTAGCAGAGCCGGTCGCCCTTCGGTGATGATAGTACGATGTCGGCCCCCAAGCCGAGTCGCATCTTGGACCCGTCGAAGTGCATGCGCCAATGCGTCGAGTCGGGAGGTGACGACAAGTACTGGGTCTCGGTCCAGTCGACGAGGAAGTCGGCCAGGGCTTGAGACTTGATCGCAGTGCGGGGCTCATAGAGGATGGTGTGGCCGGCTAGCTGGATCGCCCACTTGGCAACCCGGCCAGAGGCATCCCGGCACCCGATGATTTCTCCGATAGGCGCCGTGCTGACCATAGTGACAACGTGCTCTTGGAAATACTGCTTCAGCTTCTTGGCGGTGAAGTACACGCCGTAACACATCTTCTAGTAGTGCGGGTAGTTCTGCTTGGAGATGGAGAGCACCTCGCTCAGGTAGTAGACTGGGCACTGGACGGCTTGGATCTTGCCCTTCTCTGGTCGCTCGACCACCAGCACCGTGCTGACCGCCCGCGAGGTCACGGCTATGTAGAGCAACAGTGGCTCCTTGTCAGTCGGCGTGGCCAGGACTGGTGCGGTGGAGAGCATGCGCTTGAGGTCTTGGAAGGCCTCGTCTGCCTTGCTGTTCCATTCGAACGGGCTCGTCTTCTTCATCAGCTAGTACAGGGGTAGCGCCTTCTCGCCCAGCCGGCTTAGAAACCGGCTGACCGAGGCCAAGCATCCGGTGAACTACTGGACATCGCGCAGCCGAGCTGGCTTGCGCATGCGCTCAATGGACTTGATCTTCTTCGGGTTCGCCTCAATGCCGCGTTCCGAGACGAGGAAGCCGGGTAGCTTTCCGGCCGGGACGCCGAAGACGCATTTTTCCGGGTTAAGCTTGACCTTGTATTCGCGGAGGTTGGCGAAGGTTTCCTTCAAATCGTCGAGGAGCGTGAGGTGCTGCTTGGTCTTCACCACGATGTCGCCCACGTATACGTGGATATTGCGGCCGAGTTGCGGCAGCGGGAATTTCTGCATGTAGTGCTGGAAGGTGGCGCCGATGTTCTTCAAGCCGAACGACATGGTGATGTAGCAATACGCCCCAAAGGGCGTGATGAAGGACGTCTTCAGGGCGTCGGCCGGGTCCAGCTTGATCTGGTGGTAGCCGAAGTAAGCGTCCAGGAAGGACAGGAACTCACACCCACGGGAGGGCGAACGGATCCTTGGGACGGGCCTTGTTGAGGCCGGTGTAGTCGATACACATGTGCCAGGTCTTGTTCTTCTTCAGGACGAGGACTGGATTGGCCAGCCACTTGGGGTGAAACACTTCCATTATGAAGCCGGCCGCCAGAAGCTTGGCGACCTCTTCACCAATGGTTCTTCTCTTCTCTTCGGAAAATCATCGTAGGGGTTGACGGACAGGCTTGGCGTCCTTGCGGACGTGAAGTTTGTGCTCAACGTACTTCCTCGGGATACCCGGCATGTCCTTGGGGGTCCATGCGAAGATATCCCGATTCTCACGGAGGAACTCGACGAGCTCGCCTTCCTATTTGCTGTCGAGGCGGGCGCCTATGACAACATATTTGCTGCAGCTGGGGTCTTCTGGGTTGAGCTTCACTTTCTTGGTCTCCTAGGAGGGCTTGAAGGCGGCCTCATCGGCCGGGTCCGGGGTCGGGATCGACGCGGCGGAGGCCTCGCCTGCCAGGGCGACGATCCGGTCGAGCGCTTCTGGCGGCCTCTTCACCAATGGTTCTTCTCTTCTCTTCGGAAAATCATCGTAGGGGTTGACGGACAGGCTTGGCATCCTTGCGGATGTGAAGTTTGTGCTCAACGTACTTCCTCGGGATACCCGGCATGTCCTTGGGGGTCCATGCGAAGATATCCCGATTCTCACGGAGGAACTCGACGAGCTCGCCTTCCTATTTGCTGTCGAGGCGGGCGCCTATGACAACATATTTGCTGCAGCTGGGGTCTTCTGGGTTGAGCTTCACTTTCTTGGTCTCCTAGGAGGGCTTGAAGGCGGCCTCATCGGCCGGGTCCGGGGTCGGGATCGACGCGGCGGAGGCCTCGCCTGCCAGGGCGACGATCCGGTCGAGCTCGCGCCGCTCCTCGGCAATGACCAGTGACTCGGCCAACTTGGCGCCGTCTCGGGCGCACTCCAGGGATTTGCGGTAATCGCCGGTGATGGTGATGAGGCCCTTGGGACCCGGCATCTTCATCTTCAGGTACGCGTAGTGGGGAACCGCCATGAACTTGGCGAGCGCGGGCCGGCCCAGCAACGCGTGATACGCGCTGGACAGGTCCACCACCTCGAACCAGATCGGTTCGCGCCGAAAGTGGCCGCTGTAACCGAACAGGACATCTAGCCGGACCCGGCCAATGGGGGAGCATGAGAGGCCGGGCATGATGTCGTGGAAGATCGTTCGGGTCGGCTCCAGGTCCTCGGCCTTGAGGCCGAGCTTGGTCATCGTGTCGCGGTAGAGGATGTTGATGCTGCTGCCGCCATCGATGAGGACTCGGGAGAACTTGCATGTGCGCCGCGCGACGATTGTGGGGTTGAGGACGAGGGCGTAACCACCCGGACTCGACATGACTGCCGGGTGATCCTCCCGGGTCCAGGTGATCGGGCGATCCGACCAATGCATGAACTCCGGCTTGGCCGGGACGACGGTGTTCACCTCCTGCCGAAGGAGGCGCTCGCTGCGCTTGTCGTCGCCGAGGCTGGTGAAGACGATGTAGGCCGCGTTCTGGTCTGGGTAGGCGTCGTTTCCCATCGCGCCGCTAGCTGGAGGCGGCGGTGGAGGCGGAGGCGGCTGCCCCGCGCCTGGAGACGGAGCCGGAGGGGGCGGGACGTTGCCCCTCATGATGCGCTTGGTGATGGCGCACTGCCTAAGCGTGTGCGTGGAGGGTCTTGCGCCGCTATGGTGCTTGCAGGGGGCGTCGAGCATCTGCTCGAAGCTCATGGCGCCATGCCGTCTTGCCGGTTTGCCGGTGCTTCATCGCCGGGTCCGCCGCGGGCTCGGTGGCCGCGATGAGCCGGTTGTCGTGACGTGGCGCTGGCTGGTTGGCCTTGTGCTTGTTGTTCTGGTGATGCAGCTACCGGCTGCTTTCGCCGGCCGGCTTCGGAGGGGGAACCGGCTTCGCCTTGCCGGCTTCATCCAGCGCCACCTGGATCTTCATGGCGGAGTCGGCATTGGCGTACTTGTCCGCCATCACCATGAGCGTGGCCATGGTGGCCGGCTCGGAGCGTAAGAGCTTGTGCTTGAGGAGAGTGTCGTCTCGGCACCCGCTGATGAAGTACTGGATCGCCTGGACTTCATGGACGCCCTCGCAGCTGTTCCGGAGCTCGGTCCAGCGTGCGAGGTACTTGCGACCGGTCTCCGTAGGCCCTTGCATGCACATGGCGAGCTGGCTAGGGTGGCCGGGTCGCTTGTAGGTCCCCGTGAAGTTGCGGATGAAGGCTTCCTCAAAGTCCACCCACGTGTTGATGCTGCCCATCGGCAGGCTGTTCAACGACGTGCAGGCCGACCCTTGGAGCATGGGCGGTGCGTAGCGCACGGCGAGACGACGATTGACACCGGTGATGCCAATGGCCGTGGTGTAGTCGGTGAGCCAGTCTTCTGGCTTCACCGTCCTATTGTACTTGGGGGTGTCGCGGGAGAGCATGAATCCTTTGGGGAAGGGCTCCTCCCGGATGCGCGGGCCGAAGCATGCCGGCCCGATAGCGCCGCTCTCCTCCACCTCCAGGGAGCGAGCGAGCCGATCGAGGCGTTGGTGAGCATCGGCGTCGTCGATGGCGTGCGGGCCGAGTCGACTTGCGGCTAGGCCACGGGGGGCCGGGTCGGTTGGAGCCGGACGCCGGCCATGCTGGCCGGGTCCGCGCTGGATCTCTAGGACGGACTCGTCGCCCAATCTGCCGGCGGCTGGGTCGCGCCGAGTCCGGGCTCGGCCGGAGTGCACCTCGCTGGGTGGCGAGGAAGCGGTGTGCAGAAGTTCGCCGGGCCCGCCAAGGCGGGTGGAGCCGGATCCCGCCAGCTTGGCGAGCTGGTTGAGGCGGTCTTGCTGGGTGTTGGCGGCGTGGAGGAGTTCGCGCATCCGTCCGATGCGCTCTTTCAGCTCCTCACCCGCGAGCTGGTCCAGGCCCGCTGTGGCTGCTTGGGCAGCGCACATGTTCTTCGCTGGGGTCTCGTAGACGGTTGGGACGGCGCCGAGGGCCCGGCCGATCGCTCCTCCCCGGGCACGCACATCGGTGACCCGGCTTGGCCCGGCCGCGGCGGGCGTGAATCTGTAGGCGGCATCGCGCTCTAGCTGAGCGGCGTCCAGGCGACGCTGAGTGGCGGAGAGCGTCTTAGACAGGTCCAGCATCTGCTGGCGCCTTTCCTCGAGCTGGGTTCGGGCCTTAGCGATGTTGGTGGCGTCGACGTCGGTGCCGATGGGGATGCGGAGGCTCTGCCTCGTGGCACGCAACGGATTGGATGGCTTGATCCTATCCGCTGCGGCCCTGGCTTCGGCAGCCTTCCTCGTCTTGCTCGATGAGGAGGAGGTGCTGTCGCCGGTGACGAAGACCTCCACATGGACGTCCATTGCCCTGGTGGAAATGCCGCCGCCGAGGGAGAGGGGAGAGTCGGAGTAGCTGAGCACCTCGCTGGGGTACTCATCGGCCGCGAACGCATTGGAGATGCGCAGCTTGGCGAAGGAGGTGACAAGCGCGCCGATGACGTCGTCCGCCAGCGCGACGGACTCATCAGTGTAGGAGAAGGGCCCCGTCTGAAGCATGCTCCTGGACAACTCCTCGAGCTGCCCCACGGTGGGCGCCAACTGTCATGGTGGGCGCACAGCAGATGCCAAGGGATGGCTAAAGAGAGGAAGAGGCTCGAGGGCGCTGGTGGGCTCCAGAGGCGAGGTTGGCATGAGCGGGCGCGAGACGCCGGACATACCCAGGTTCGGGGCTCTCCGGAGAGATAAAACCCCTAGTCCTGCCGAGTGTAGTTGGATGATCGATAGTACAATGTTGATCCTGGAGTTGTATGGAGGAGGAAGGAAGCTGGCCAAGGCTTGGGCTACTCCTTCTCTCCGGTGTTGTTGTTTCATGGCTAGTCCTATGCTTACTTGCTTTTCTCTCGTATGTGTCTTCTGCTTGCTTTCTCGCTCGCCTCTGATCGTGGGCTCCCGGGGGGTTTTATAGTCCAACCCCTGGGGGTACAATGGTAATGTTACAAGTCGGTGGGTCCGTATTGTCGATGTTCGGGGACCCGGGCTGGGTCCCGCTAAGGGCTCGTGGTTCACCGGGTTCCCCTAGGTGCGGGCCCCACATTCCTAGGGGGACTATGCACCGTCTTGTCGATCATCAGGGTGTGGCCGAGTTGAGTCGCGTACAATGCTCTTCGTCAGGTTGCCGCTTGCTGTCATCAGCGGTGAAGGCGGGGGCACTGTAGCCATGCCGGCCCTGGTCAGCGGGTAGGTGAGTGGCACTGTTGCCATGTTCCTGCTGACCAGAGGCATGGGCGGGGCACTGTTGCCTCGGTCACTATTGATTGAAGTCTCGTCCCCATCATACGGCCTGGATGGGACGGGAGTTGACCCGCGGCTGGATTGCGTAGCACGCCATGGGCGGCGCTGGCTTGTTGAGGAGGCTTTGGTCGTGCCGGGTTCGGCTGTCTTGCGCTAGTTGTTGGGGCTGAGTCGACGTGTCTTGCCGGGTCGGCTAGTTTGGCCGGCTTGCGGGGCTTGGCCGGGTCGAGCGACCCGGCCAAGCGCGTGCCGGTATTGTGGGGTGGTGCCAACCCCGTTGTTTTTTGAAGAGGATCCGGGTTCCGTTGCCTGCCCGTGGTCCATCCCCCCAACAACTACTAAGTTTGGAATGTTTGTTATGGTTGCTGTCCTCTGCATCATCATGTCGCGTTTCTCATTTTGCAAGATTCAGAACCAACAAATAAGATTCAAATAATAAGTACAATAAATATGCCTACACATCTCATTGATTCCCAGCTTGCAAGATTCAGAACCAACAAATAAGATTCAAATAATAAGTACAATAAAGATGCCTACACATCTCATTGATTCCTAGCTTGCAAGATTCAGAACCAACCCATTAGAGCCTTTTGATAAAGTGAATATCGGGATTAAATCCATCTTGGCTAGCCGTGTCATACAACCCAAGAACTTGGCGAATGCTCTTGACCATCACAACATCTGTAGTTGAGTATTCCTGTTTGCACGACACAGATATTAAGGAGCATGGTTACTATAATAGTGGCACTACTGGAAGTCAACCTGCAGCTCCACTCGATGATTCAATTCATGCGACTTTTCCTGTAGTTCACCTGAAATCAAGTAAATATTGCATCATTCAGCTAGCAAGAAGTACTTGCTCTCGTGAGCTGGCAGGTTCTTCTTTAGTAGTTGCACAAAAAAATGAGTAACATTAAGGTTGGCTGTCCTGCTCATGTAAGGTGCAACTATAATTTGCTTATCCTTTTGTGCAGTTCCACTAAAATAAAGTGCCATTATGTTGACAGTGACGGCTCATCTTGCAAAGGCTAATAAAATGTTGCACAAGATTACCAGAGAATTTGACGAAGATTTTAGAAACTCCAATCACCATTTTTGTAAAGTTCCACCAAAATTGAGAGATGTTGTCCATGTGACATTTTAGTTGAACTGCACAAGACACTCATTCAAAAAAAGTGTTTTGTGCGGTTCACCAAAAGGTCACAATAGCAACAAGGTGAAATGGATATCCCTATCTGCACAAAAAGATAAAAAGAAAACAGTTGCTGGTCAATAAGAAGATACGGAACATACACGAAATGAAAAGAAGCATCTTAATTACGTCCATGGCAATCACGCAAGGACAGTAGAAATTTTAAAACGTCAGCAATGCTTCATGTTACCGGAAGCATTACGATCAACAATGACATCCCTCAAATATGGGATTACTTTAATGGTGGCGTTGCTTGTTTACCAGATACAGTAAATCAACAGTAGCTAAAGAGTTGGTTTAAGGGCATGGGACCGTGGGGACACCAGGACACTTCAGCAGCGTAAAGAAGCAACTTACTTATCATACTGGTGAAAACAACAGGAGTACCATTTGTAACACAGTTTAATTGCATCATATCACTGGAGGCATTAGATTAACAATAACACTGGTTAGACATGTCCGTAAGGTAACAATGTGATCGCTTCATTTTACATGCGCCCTTACATTAACAACAACAAAGAGTTGGTATAAGGACATGCGGCAGTGGACGCATCAGCACAATGTACCTACTAGGAGGCATAAAGTGGTGATGTCGAGTTTGTTCATATGCTGTGAGGGCAGCAAATCTAATCCTGGAGACCTTTTACTATGTGAGGGTAGCAAATCTAATCATGGACATACGCTGTTGACTTGTCCACCAGCCTCCACTTTCTATCCTTTTTTCAACCAATAATAGATCTGTTCCTTATCCAGTTTGTATTATGTTTTCCCTTTATTTCCCTTTTCAACCAAGAGACCGGTTGGGTATCCGGTCTCTACTACTTTCCCCTTGTTATTTCCTCTTTGAATCAAGTCCTAGATTCATGCTACGACATTCCCCCTTTCTTCATTGTTTGAACCAAGTCCTAGATTCGAATGCATGAAGTAGCTTTACCTCTAATAATACTAAAAATTTAGGTGGCTTTGGAAAAGCTGGTGGAAGTAGAAAAAGATGCACATGCAGACACGTGGGGAGCTGGGGCAGTAGAGCAAGGCCGCTTTTGAAGAACTTATGCCTAAGGGTCGTCGGGATGTCGGTGGCGGCATGTCGGATCTGGCACAATACGACAGGGAGGAAGAAGGGTCGAAGGACCTCCTGAGTCGGTGTTGTGTCGGAGAGAACAGCATGGGCAGAGGATTGGGCCCGGCCGATAGCTGTGGGTTTCCTCCCTCGTCGGTGATGACCGCGTGAATGATGCACCTAGTCCTCTACACACATCGGCCGAAGGGATCCGTCCGGATCTGTGACCAGCGGTGAGCAGAGAGAAAATGTCGCTACTGCTGTCTTGTTTAGACCTGGAGAGGATGAAGAGAGAAACCCTAGTAAAGCAAGTGCTCAGGCCCCCGTCTACATATATAGTGGAGTGATTGTCTTTTTCTCTCCACAACAAGCGTTTCAATTTGTGTACGTGGCATTAAAGAAAAGAAACTCTCTATTTAACGTGACTAACTGTACAACTCCTACTTACTAGTAGTAGTATTGTTCACTTGTGCTCCCCGGCCCTCCATTCATTAAACAACCCTGTCGGTGTCAAAACCGGCGGATCTTGGGTAGGGGGTCCCGAACTGTGCGTCTAGGCGGATGGTAACAGGAGGCAGGGGACACGAAGTTTTACCCAGGTTCGGGCCCTCTTGATGGAGGTAAAACCCTACATCCTGCTTGATTAATATTGATGATATGGGTAGTACAAGAGTAGATCTACCACGAGATCAGAGAGGCTAAACCCTAGAAGCTAGCCTATGGTATGATTGTCTGTAGTCCTATGGACTAAAACCCTTCGGTTTATATAGACACCGGAGAGGGCTAGGGTTACACAAGGTCGGTTATAAAGGAGGAGATATGCATATCCGTATTGCCTAGCTTGCCTTCCACGCCAAGTAGAGTCCCATCCGGACACGAGACGAAGTCTTCAATCTTGTATCTTCATAGTCTAACAGTCCGGCCAAAGAATATAGTCCGGCTGTCAGGAGACCCCCTAATCCAGGACTCCCTCAGTAGCCCCTGAACCAGGCTTCAATGACGATGAGTTCGGCGCGCAGTATTGTCTTCGGCATTGCAAGGCGGGTTCCTCCTCCGAATACATCATGGAAGAATTTGAACACAAGGATAGTGTCCAACCCTGCAAAATAAGTTCCACATACTACCGTAGAGAGAATAATATTTCCACAAATCTAATCTATTGACACGTTTCGGCAACACGGCATTATGCCATGGCCCGGTAATTATTCGAACCGTTTTTCTTCAACCAGCTCCACACATAACGCGAGGCGGTTTCTTGACACGTCTTGTCAAAGCAGAGATCGTGTTCCCCTAATTATGGGATTCTCATCAATACGGTCGTGGGTAACCCAACCGTATCTAGGACTCCTAGATTATAGGCAAGTCCCAAACGACTACGGAGAGGACGCTTGATATTCGCCTCTTTATAAAGGGACAAGACTTTTACTTTTTCCCTCCCGTGCTCAATCGAATCCTTCCCCCGCCTTGAGTTCTAACACCCAAAGCCCAGGTCAGGTGCTTCGGACCTTCAATCATGTCCGGATCTAGCCTTCAAGGCTGGTGGATGCCCTCCTCCGTTACGGAAGAAGATATCAAGAAGTTGAGGGAGGCTAGATACCTGACCGCCGAGGTTTCGCATCGGCTTCCCGCCCGAGGGCAGGTTATCCCTACTCCTGAACCCAACGAAGACGTCGTGTTCATCTCCCACTTCCTCCGAGGTCTAGGCCTCACTCTGGATCCCATTGTTAGGGGGCTGATGTTTTATTACAGGCTAGATTTCCACGATCTAGCCCCGGACTCCTTTCTCCACATCTCAGCATTTATTGTTGTATGTGAGGCTTTCCTCCGCATTACCCCTCACTTCGGCCTGTGGCTCAAGACCTTTGACGTGAAGCCGAAGATGGTCGAGGGGCAGCATGTAGCATGCGGAGGCACATTAATAAGCAAGTTTGCTGGAGCTCCATGGCCAAAGGGTTCTATTCTAGAGGTGTCCGGATTATGGCAACGGGAGTGGTTTTACATCACAGCTCCCAGAAGTGCCAAGTGGGCGGCTGCCCCTGCTTTCCGCTCAGGCCCTCCACCACAACTGATGTCATGGATTAGCAGAGGGCTGAGCTAGGGTCCAGCCAAGGACATGCCTGTACTACAGAGCCGCATTCAAGATCTCTTCGAAGGAGATTTTAGTTTGATTATGGTGATGGAAGTCATGCTGGTTCGACGAATCCAGCCATGAAAACGCCGGCCCCTTCGCATGTGGGAGTTCAACCCAGAAGGACCACGCGCTATTCAGAATTTCCTCGGCCTGACGCACGAGGAGATGTATAGATCATTCTTTGGACCCCAGATAGAGTGTCCGGATACTACCGAGGACGTGGGCCTGAGCAGCAACCGCACCGCCGACCAAGTAAGCTAGCCTCTAGCCGGACACACCGTCTTTCATTTATCATGGCATTATTCTGAGAAATCACTTTTTGACTAGGACTGGATAACAAAGGCGAAGATGATCCGGTGTTCGGGCCCCCTTCCGGAAGGCTTGGAGAATCCGATACTTGAAAAGATGCTCGAGCTAGCACCTTGCCCGGATCCCTCACAGGAAGATAAAGGGGGGAATAAAGGAGGAGAAAGCGGGCCTCCACCGCTACCCATTCCGACTGAGGGAATGGGCGCCTCCATGAGGGAGGATAACCAAGGGGAGGAATCTGGCATTCTCTCACCCCGGGGAAGGAAGAGGACTACCCCTGAAGATCCGGAAACCAAGGTTTCCAAACGGGAGAAGAAGTATCCGCCAGAGGGTCCTGCCTTGGAGGGTGCTCTTGCCGCACAAAGTCCGCGCGGGGATCTGCCTTCTAACGAGTCGTAAGTAATCAAAAAGTGCTTTAATAGTGAGGATATACTACTTTACCTCTGAGGAAAATAACCGAAGCATTTATCTTGCAGTTTGGATCTTAGCCCTTCTCAGCAGAGCTCGTCTTCGGGGGATCTTCTTCCGGAGATGATGGAGAGCGAAACGCCTCCCCCGGACTCCCCCGCTCAAGAAACGGGCGACCTTGAGGTGTTGTCATGGAGGGCCTCTCCGGATCCGGTGAGGCCAGAAGATAATCCTTTAGTCACCCGAAGTCCTCAGCGTCCGGCTCTTGAAGAGAGCAAAGAAAAGAGTCCGACACTGTCTGGTGTGCGGTCGAACGTACTGAGGGAGCTGTTGGAGTGAGCGGCCATCTCAGAAGAACATCGTACGTTAATGGGTACGGTGATGGAAAGAATTTCATCCGCCGAAAGCGGATTGCATGAAGCCTTTATGAGTCTACTGACCGGCTTTGAGGTACGTGATACTTTTTGATAGTACCGCACATTTTTAGGTGTGCCCTGTGTAGATAGTAGCCCCTGAGACTCTGGTTGTCGTCGAGAACGGCGGCGAATAGAGGATCATAGTCCCAGGTAGTAACCAAACCGCCTTTATGTGCAGGTGGTGGAAACTCCGGTGGCTAGTCGGACTAATGAGTTTGCCGAACTAAAGCGGCAACTGGATGCGGCAGATGCCGACATCGAGCTTGTTAACAAGCGGCTTGACGAGGCACAGGGTAAGTAATGCTTTCTGGTGAATGTCACATAGTAAGAGCAGCATGATGCCAGTATCTTTAATATGTTGTGACTGCAGATGGATCTGCCACTGTGGAGACCCTTCGGGCGGAACTTGCCCGAGCCAAAGAACAAGCAAGGAGGAGTAATATGGCTGCTTTGCAGGCGACCGAAGAGTTGAGGGCTGGGAAGGCCGCGCATTGCGAGACCAAAGAGAAAATGGCCAAGATGGCTGTAAAGTTAAAAGACACTGCCGACTGTTGCCAGTTCCCTAAAGAAGAAAACAGAGTGAAGGCGACGGACCTTGAAAAGGCCACGATGACGACCAAAGACACCTGCTCTGCTATGAGAGCGAAGAAGGAGGAGCTGCGTGAAGCCGGGGTTATTGCGGCTGGGAAGCCCTTCATGTTGCGGAGGAAGTTCAGAGATCCACGGTATGCCCCTCTGGATCGGCTGTGGAGTTCGGCAGACGCATATATGGACTTGGCGGCGAGCGCTGTCGATGCGGCCAAATACTTCCGAGATCAAACAGATCGTGAAGTGGACAAGCTGTTCTGGTCGCAATTTAACGTTCTAGAGCGTCCGCTTCCATTGACTAATCAGCTAGCCGAATGGGCCGAACTCAATAGGTTGTCTGGACTCTCCATGAGGTCTGTCGTGGATCAGCTGTGGCCGGAGAAGCCGAAGCCGAACAGCTATTTCAGCTTAGTGCAGCAGTTCCTTGGTGCGGTGCCGCACGTCAATGCGATGAAGAGGTCGGCGTGCATAGAAGGCTCGCGGATGGCCCTTGCCCGTGTTAAAGCATACTGGGCGGAGATGGATGCTACCACTGTGGCGGCGCAGGGTTCGGCCATAGGCCGAGTGGATGCCGAGCACTATTTCGAAGAGGTTCTCGAGGGTGCTCGTTTGATAGAGGCCCAGTGCTCAAAGAATATTATGTTTGAGTGACATGTATTCCCATTGTAAAAACAATGTTTTTATGAAATTTATTAGGGTTGTGTTTATACTTTTGCCTGAAAGTGATATGATGCCTCCTGTGTGGCCGTTTTATGTATACATGTGTATAACCTGAAAGATTGCAGTCGTCGGCTTCAGCCCCCACGCATATAATGCAGAGGTGTTCGCAGAAGATACGTGTTCACACTTAACCCAACGTCTTGGCCCTATTAAGGAGGTGATAGCGCAGCGAATGAGGCAACCAGACTATAATGCTTTAACACTTTCACTTAGCCATAGGAGTTTGACGGTGGGGCTACTATATAGCCCCTGGTGGCTCTGCACTCTCCCGAATTCGGGGTGCGTACATGCCTGGCCGGGAAACGGCCCTTCGTTAAGGCGGAGGAATTCTAACATTCCGATAGGTCATCGAGTGGTTGATCAGTCTCACGCTATATCATGACAGTCACTTTTCGGCTTTCTCTACTGAGGCGCTCGTCTGGGTGACCCGGGGCACAATCGCAGTAGTTCTCCTAGTGCTACCTTAGCCGATAGAGCGGAACGTAAGGTACCAAAACATAGGAGCCGGGCAAACCCAACATTTTACCAAAGACATGATTCGGAGCTGATGCATATAAGGCCAAACTCGCGACGCCGAACAATCCCTAAGGTATTCGGTCTTTATGGTATAAACCGGGCCTAAACAGTGCCCTTTGTAAGAAGCCACTGGTGTCCAGGTACGTGCATTATTCTGACTTGGCCACATGCCAAGATGCCAACATCCTTCTCAATTATACTGAGAATCCGAGGGATGTGTATCAACAAGAGACAGTAAAAAAGGTTGACGCAGGGTCTTAATCTAAAAAGAATCCTTGGGACGGGTCCCTGCTGCACGTCTGCGCCTGTGTCTCCGTTGTGCCGTATCCTGGACGGGTGTAGCACGGTGGTTATCTGTAAAAGAGAGGAACTTAGGTGAAAAGTTGTCGTGCAAAAAGGTAGGTTTTAAAGAAACCGTGTAAATTTCAAGATGAGTAAAAATTGCCACTTGTCTGCACGCGTTGAGCCCCTTGTATTTGTGATAGGGGTGTGGCCATCAATCCTGTACGAATTACATATAGCTGTGCCGGACTCGTCTAACCGTGTCCGTGGTCTTGACGACCTATCGAATACTTTAGTTGGTGAGGCCATGTTAGTGTGCGGCTGCCGAGGCAGCCGCACCCTCCTTGGTGCGTAGGGATCGCTCAATATTTCCATTTACTGTAATGATGCCATGTGGACCGGGCATCTTAAGCGTGAGGGAAGCATAATGCGGTATTGCATTAAAGCGAGCGAAATCTTCGCGTCCAAGTAGTGCTTGATAGCCACTTTGGAACGGAGCAATGTGGAAGGTTAAATTTTCGCTACGGAAGTTATCGGGGAAGCCGAATATAACTTCTAGTAGCAGGGAGCCCGTGCAATGAGCCCCTGGGCCCGGCGTTACTCCTTTAACGGTAGTATTGCTGAGGCAAATTTTCGTTGGGTCTATCCCCATTTTGTAGATTGTGTCCTGATATATCAGGTTTAGACTGCTGCCACCGTCCATCGGGACTCGTGTGAAGTGGTATCCGTCAATTATTGGGTCTAATACCAAGGCAGCCCGTCCTGCACGCCGGATACTTGCTGAGTAATCCCGATGGTCAAAGGTGATCGGTTGAGACGACCAGTGGCAGGACTCCGCGGTGATAGGCCCTTGGGCATATTTCTCTGGGAGTGCCGCTTTGTTTCTCCCCTTGATCACGTGTAACATGTTTACTGTTTTGACTTCTGGTGGAAATTTCTTTTGTTCATCAGTGTCTTGCTTGAGAGGCTCATCCTCGTCTTCGCTTGGTGTATCCTGCCCCTTGTGTACGACGTTGATCTTGCCGGACTGCTTGAAAACCCAACATTCTGTGTGGGTGTGATTAGCGGGTTTACCAGGGGTGCTATGGATCTGATATATTTGGTCCAGTATTTTATTTAAGCTGGACAGTTCATCTCTGGCGCCTTTAGAGGGCGGCTTTTGCTGACCTGGCCGAGAGCTTCTGAATCCGGCGTTTACCGCGGTGCTCTTCGGGCTGTCTTCTTTATTCCGGCGCTTATTATTTTTGCTGCGTCGTGATTTCCCGTTTTCATCTCTAACTTTGGATGTACTTGGGTCGCTGGTGCTGCATCTGGCTAGCCAGCTGTCCTCACCCGCGCAAAAGCGGGTCATGAGGCTTGTTAATGCTGCCATTGTTCTCGGCTTTTCTTGGCTGAGGTGTCTGGCAAGCCATTCATCGCGGACGCTATGCTTAAAAGCTGCCAAGGCTTCGGCGTCCGGACAGTCGACTATTTGGTTCTTTTTAGTAAGAAACCTGTTCCAAAGCTTTCGGGCTGACTCTCCGGGCTGTTGAGTTATATGACTCAAATCGTCCGCATCCGGGGGTCGGACATAAGTCCCTTGAAAATTTGCCCGAAAAGCGTCTTCGAGCTCTTCCCAGCTTCCAATGGACTTTTCCGGGAGGCTTTTAAGCCAGTGCCGAGCTGGTCCTTTGAGCTTGAGGGGTAAGTAGTTGATGGCGTGGAGATCATCTCCTCGAGCCATATGGATATGGAGGATATAGTCCTCAATCCAGACCCCAGGGTCTGTTGTTCCGTCGTATGCCTCTATGTTTACGGGTTTGAATCCCTCTGGAAATTCATGGTCCAGCACCTCATCGGTGAAACATAGGGGGTGTGCGGCACCCCTATATCTGGGTGTACCGCGTTGTTCAGATGTTTGTTGTGTTGCGTTGTATGCTGGAGCGCGCTTGCGTGGTCCGTAGATGGATTTGGTTGCGCCGTCCTTTTGATGCGAGCCCACGCGTGGATCGCGTATTGGCTTATGTGCGGTGTTGTTTGCCACTCTATGTTGGCCGTGAGGTCGTCTGTCCGGCCAGGTGGCCATTTTAATTTTTGGTTGCGGGGGGTCTAAGGCCTCCTCATCGAATTTAGGTAGCAACTTCCGCTTCGGGTAGCTCTTAGTGGGGAAATTACCGCCGTACTTCGCTACTGTGTCGAGTACTTTACTCCATCTGATTTTAAGTGTGTCTTGCGCAGCCTTGAGCCTTTGCTTCTGCTTTTATAGACTCCTCGCGGTGGCAACGAGCCTTTGACGGGCATTTTGTTGCTCCGGGTGTCTGTCCGGTGTGATGTCGTCCGGACTATTATCTTTGACAGAATCGGGTTGTTCGGTTTGATTCTCCGTGTTGCCGTGGTCCGGTGATGGTTCAGCCCACTCTAACGCTGGGTCTATATGATCGTTGTTTCTGCCGAGGCGGGATTTGGAGCGGCTCTTACGCCGCCGCTTTGACTGCTTCTCGAGGGGACAACCCTTCGTTGCGTCCTTCTGTTCCTCATCGTCGTTTTCTTTTGGTGTGTCCACCATGTATACGTCATGTGATGAAGTGGGCGTCCAGTGCCCCGTGGGCAGTGGTTCCTGTTCGTCTCCTGCATCGTCGTCCATACCGTCGATGTCTTCGGAGTCGAAGTCGAGAATGTTGGTTAGGTCATCGACAGTGGCTACTAAGTGGGTGGTGGGTGGGCGGTGAATTTTATCCGCATCCCAATCCTGCCGGACATAGTTCGGCCAGGATTCTCCTGACAAGGAGAGAGACCTTAATGAGTTTAGTATGTCTCTAAGGGGAGAGTGCTGAAAAATATCCGCGGAGGTAAACTCCATGATTGGTGCCCAATCGGATTCGCTAGGAATGGGCACAGGCGGTTTGGAGTCCGTGGCCGGAGAAGAATCCGACAGTTTAGCAACACGGCTCTCGTGCAGGGTAAGGTTGATGTTCGGCTCAATCATCACTGAGGGTAAGGCCTCCGTGGCGGGGTCCATCCACCCGTCCATGGAAGGCGCAACTGGCTCCGAATTAAGGGTCGGAGTAGCTGCCGGTGTGATCTCCTGAACACTGTATGATGGTAGAGCTAAACCGTACTCATCGTGATCGCATGACGCACAAGGCAGAGACTCGATTCTGTCGAAGATCAAGTCTCCGCGGATATCAGCCGTGTAGTTTAAGCTTCCGAACCTGACCTGATGGCCAGGGGCGTAGCTTTCAATCTGCTCCAGATGGCCAAGCGAATTGGCCCGCAGTGCGAAGCCGCCGAATACAAAAATATGTCCGGGGAGGAAAGTCTCACCCTGGACTGCATCGCTATCGATGATAGAAGGGGCCATCAAGCCTAACGGCGACGACACAGAGGAACTCTCAATGAAAGCACCAATGTCGGTGTCAAAACCGGCGGATCTCGGGTAGGGGGTCCCGAACTGTGCGTCTAGGCAGATGGTAACATGAGGCAGGGGACACGAAGTTTTACCCAGGTTCGGGCCCTCTTAATGGAGGTAAAACCCTACGTCCTGCTTGATTAATATTGATGATATGGGTAGTACAAGAGTAGATCTACCACGAGATCAGAGAGGCTAAACCCTAGAAGCTAGCCTATGGTATGATTGTCTGTAGTCCTATGGACTAAAACCCTCCGATTTATATAGACACTGGAGAGGGCTAGGGTTACACAAGTTCGGTTACAAAGGAGGAGATGTGCATATCCGTATTGCCTAGCTTGCCTTCCATGCCAAGTAGAGTCCCATCCGGACACGAGACGAAGTCTTCAATCTTGTATCTTCATAGTCTAACAGTCCGGCCAAAGAATATAGTCCGGCTGTCCGGAGACCCCCTAATCCAGGACTCCCTCAAACCCCATGGGTGAATAAACATACAATACTAGTATTTATATAGAACGAACAAGCTCAAACTATTTTCGCGCAGTTAAAAGTTGAGGGCAGGGCTTTTCGTGGGCAGTACGTGCGGCAGTTTTCGCGTACGCGGTTTGACAGAGAGGCGAGGAGGGTGAGAGAGTAGCGGATTCAACTTACTTACTGCTGGAAAGGTAGGGCTGTGGGATTTGACAGTGCGTTACTGCTGGAAAAACTTGTGATATGACTACTCACTATAGTCATGAATTACTGGTGCTACGACCGGGGTGATGCCCCCCTTCCGTTCCCCACTCTTATCTGGTGCATGACACGTCGACCCGGATGCTGGCTCTCCCACATGTCGGCGAAGTTGAAAGGATCGAGAAGACGAGTCTAGAGGGGGGGGGGGTGATTAGACACTAAGTGCCAAAAGTTGCAGTTTTTAATATTCTTAAGTTTAAGTGGAGTTTAAGCACAAGTTTAACAAACACACTACATATCAAGTAAGCATGCAATGAGTATATGAGCAGCGGAAAGTAAAGCATGCAACTTGCAAGAATGTAAAGAGAAGGGATTGGAGTATTCAAACGCAATTGGAGACACGGATGTTTTTGTCGTGGTTCCGATAGGTGGTGCTATCGTACATCCACGTTGATGGAGACTTCAACCCACGGAGGGTAACGGTTGCGCGAGTCCACGGAGGGCTCCACCCACGAAGGGTCCACGAAGAAGCAACTTGTCTATTCCATCACGGCCGTCGCCCACGAAGGACTTGCCTCACTAGCGGTAGATCTTCACGAAGTAGGCGATCTCCTTGCCCTTACAAACTCCTTGGTTCAACTCCACAATCTTGTCGGAGGCTCCCAAGTGACACCTAGCCAATCTAGGAGACACCACTCTCCAAGAAGTAACAAATGGTGTGTTGATGATGAACTCCTTGATCTTGTGCTTCAAATGAGAGTCTCCCCAACACTCAACTCTCTCTCACAGGATTTGGATTTGGTGGAAAGAAGATTTGAGTGGAAAGCAACTTGGGGAAGGCTAGAGATCAAGATTCATATGGTTGGAATGGAATATCTTGACCTCAACACAAGTGTAGGTGGTTCTCTCTCAGAAAATGTGTATTGGAAGTGTAGGTATGTTCTGATGGCTCTCTCCACGAATGAAGAGTGGGTGGAGGGGTATATATATCCTCCACACAAAATCTAACCGTTACACACAATTTGCCAAACTCGGTGGGACCGAATGGTTAAACTCGGTCGAACCAATTCAGCAAACCTAGTGACCGTTAGGATTTTCGGTGGGACTGAGATGCAACTCGGTAGAACCGATATGGTTAGGGTTAGGGCATAACATAATCTCGGTGTGACCGATTACACAAACTCGGTGGGACCGAGTTTGGTAATAAGCTAACCAGAGAGTTGGTCAGGCAAACTCGGTGGGACCGATTACACAAACTCGGTGGGACCGATTTTGGTAATAAGCTAACCAGAGGGTTTGCATTGTAATCTCGGTAGTACCGATTGCTCAAACTCGGTGAGACCGATTTTGGTAATGGACATACACAGAGAGATTACAATCCCATCTCAGTGAGACCGAGATCCCTATCGGTGAAACCGATTTGCTAGGGTTTGTGGCAGTGGCTATGACATTTGAAAATCGGTGGCGCCGGATAGATAGAATCGGTGGGGCCGAGTTTGACTTTTGGTTTAGGTCATATGTGGATGTGGGAAGGTAGTTGAGGGTTTTGGAGCATATCACTAAGCACTTTGAGCAATCAAGCCATTAAGCCACACCTCATCCCCTCTTGTTAGTATTGGCTTTTCCTATAGACTCAATGTGATCTTGGATCACTAAAATAGAAAATGTAGAGTCTTGATGTTGAAGATTGAGCCAATCCTTTGTCCTTAGCATCTTGAAGGGGTTCCACATCCTCTAGTCCATGCCACTCCATTGTTGAACTTATCTGAAACATAGTAGGTAAAAGTGTTAGTCCAACAAGAGATATGTTGACATTAATTACCAAAACCACCGAGGGAGCACTTGTGCTTTCAATCTCCCCCTTTTTGGTAATTGATGACAACATACATCAAAGCTTTATATAAAGATATAGAGAATAGCAAGTAAAGCTTTGGAAAGACATGTAACATGCATATGCTCCCCCTAGATGTATGCAATCATGTGAATATTGAATATAGGAGCATGTGAATGCGTAAACATGACAGAGTAAGCAATGTGTTACATGTATTTTGGCTATATGCATCAGAGCAAATGATGTGAATGTGAGAAATGTACCTTCATGCTCATGAGTCCTTCTTGCAAACAGTATGTACATCAACAAGAACTTCTCATTCACATGACTGTGATGCATATACTTACCTTGTGGTCTTGAGTTGGCTTAGGATGGGATGAACCTGCGCAAACAAGGTTAAATAACACAGATACACCTATTGACCAGAGCAAGCAAGAGAAACCACAAGAGAACCAAGACTAGGATGACACGTAGAGTGAGTACTAAGTACCACATTGAATATAGACATGTCCCCAAAGGTAAAGATATGCAATAAAATCAGAGATTTCCTTCCCTTAGATGTCTTGCTCCCCCTGAATCTGCATGGGATATTGGGAGAAGATAGGGAACAGAAAATCAGAGCAACAAAAAAGAAACAACAGAGCTTGAGCTAAAGCAAGCGACCAAACATGTCTTTCCCCTCTTAAAGACATGTGACATCTCTCCTCTTGAACACCAAGCATCTGGGGTCTTTGATGATATTACTTTCTCCTAGTTGAGAAACTCTCTCCCCCTGAGTATTCTCTCTTTCTCCCCCTATAGGAAGGATTAAGCTTTGATGTGATCTCTCTCTCCCCCTTTGACATCAATTTCTAAGAAGGGCTCTTCTGGACATGTGATACAAATGGGTTGGTCCTCGAGTCACAGAGCAAAGCAGCATGTCTAATATGATGCTGGTAGAGGACAAGAATCATTGAGTGGAGCTGGAGCAAACAGAAATCAGGAATAAGTGGCAAGTTGGTTTCCTGTGATGGAATCGGTGACTCCGAGTTGTGTGCTTCGGTTGCACCGAAAGATTTTGGTTGTGCCGAAGAGAACAAACCGGTGTGACCGAGTTCATCAGAGTGAAACCACTTGTCACCTCAGCTCACTAGACAAGTAAGATCTCACAAGGATATGCAAGGAATTTACTGAAAGATTTGCAATGAATTGGATGCAGAAAATGCAGAACAAAAAGGAAAGAAAAGAAACTAAAAGTTCTAGATGAAGTTTTTTTGAAAGGGGAAACAAATACGCAAATGCAAAAGCACGGCGAAGCACTAGAGAACTTCATCTAGAAATGGTCGGCGACAAAGTCACCTATGTTAGAGTATATTGACTTAGGAGTCAAGTGAGAGCACTTCATCATAGGTCATACTCATCGTTTAAGCTTAAAATGGGGTTACCATTTTTCGTTTAAGCCTTTTGATGTATTCACATCTTGTCGATTTGCTTTGACTCATGACTTGGAGTAAAGCTTCTCTAAGATGGAATAACATACCTTGGGTGGTGGTGTTGATATTGCTCATGTAGTTGAACTTGTGTGGGTTGCTCAAGGTTGATGTAGTTCATCAAGGGTTGGGAGCACCACTTGGAGTTTGAGTTCATCTACCTACATGGGTTAGCTTTGCAAGGAAGAGCACTTGTGTATCCAACATGACAATCATGAGACTCAACATAGAATTTGCTAAAGGATATGTTTGAATGGTTTCGTGCTTCCTTGTCTTCAACCACCATTGTGTAGAGACTTGGTGATGTAGAAATTTCTCAAGATGTGAGTGTGTGGCAATATCATAGATTTAGATTCATCCAAGTACCTACACGGGTTAGATACCATGCAAGGTACAAATATATCCAAGACATATGAATAGCATCATAAGAGAAATATCGAGGATTAGTCATAGGCTCATGCCCCGCATGTATCAAATGGAGTTCCTACTCCAAGTTTGAAGCATCAATGATGTTCAATTCACCTCTTAACCTGCAAAACACTTTCTCATCAAGTGGTTTAGTGAATATATCCGCCAATTGCTTATCGTTGCGAACGTGCTTAAGGTTAATGTCCCCTTTTGCAACATGATCTCGAATGAAATGATGACGAACTTCAATATGCTTAGTTCGAGAATGTTGCACGGGATTGTGAGAAATCTTAATAGCACTTTCATTGTCACATAGCAATGGAACGTGTTTCACATATATCCCATAATCTTTAAGAGTTTGGGTCATCCAAAGTAATTGAGCACAACATGAACTAGCGGCAATGTATTCTGCTTCGGCGGTGGATAAGGATACCAAGTTTTGTTTCTTGGAAGACCAAGATACAAGAGATCTACCAAGGAATTGACAAGTACCCGAAGTGGATTTTCTATCAACCTTGTCTCCGGCATAGTCCGAATCGGAGTAGCCAACAAGATCAAAAGAGGACCTCTTAGGATACCAAATGCCAAAATTTGGTGTATGGATTAGGTATCTCACTATCCTTTTCACAGCCTTAAGATGACACTCTTTAGGAGCAGCTTGATATCGTGCACACATGCACACACTTAGCATAATATCGGGACGAGAGGCACATAGATATAACAATGAACCAATCATAGAGCGATAAACCTTTTGATCAACCGATTCACCATCTTTGGTTAAATCAAGATGTCCACTAGTAGGCATGGGTGTAGTCATACCTTTGCATTCTTTCATATTGAACTTCTTGAATAAGTCCTTGGTGTACTTCGTTTGAGAGACAAAGGTACCTTCCTTAGTTTGCTTGATTTGCAAACCGAGAAAGAATTTGAGTTCACTCATCATAGACATCTCAAACTTCTCCGACATTAGCTTTCCAAACTTCTCACTAAAATGAGGGTTAGTTGAACCAAATATGATATCATCAACATAAATTTGGCACACAAATAGTTCTCCATTAACCCTTTTAGTAAAAAGAGTAGAATCAATTTTATCAATTTCAAAGCCTTTTTCAATAAGGAACTTGGTCAAGCATTTATACCATGCTCTAGGAGCTTGTTTAAAACCATAAAGGGCTTTGTGAAGTTTGTAAACATGATTAGGTTTCTTAGGATTGACGAAGCCGGGAGGTTGCTTAACATAAACTTCCTCCTCGATTTTGCCATTTATAAAAGCACTTTTAATGTCCATTTGGTACAAGGTGATATCATGGTGATTAGCATAAGCAAGTAAGATGCGAATGGACTCAAGTCTAGCAACGGGAGCATATATCTCACCATAGTCCATACCTTCAACTTGTGTATAGCCTTGGGCGACGAGACGTGCTTTGTTGCGAACCACTTGTGCATCTTCATCTTGCTTGTTGCGAAACACCCAGTTGGTACCAATGATGTTTTGGTTGTTGTCGGGCTTCTCGACCAATGTCCACACTTGATTTCTCTCAAAGTTGTGTAGCTCTTCATGCATAGCGTTTATCCAGTCCGGATCCTCCAATGCTTCTTCAACCTTCATAGGTTCAATGCTAGAGATGAATGAGTAATGTTCACAAAAGTTAGCTAAACGGGTTTTAGAGCGAGTGATTCTCCCGGTTTGGATATCATTATAGATTTGCTCGACGGGATGATCCTTAGCAATTCTTGCTCGAACTAGTGAAAGCTTTTGCTTGGGTCGGGGTGGAACATCCTCTTCATCTTGTGCTTCTTCTTGGCCTTCTTCATTGTTGACATTGTCGTTCTCTTGTCGTGGTGGAGAAGGAGGTTGTTGATGTTCATCTTGGTGCGCTTCCTCGTTTTCTTCATCTTGGCGTGTCCCACTTGTGGATGCTTCCGTATCAACTCTTGGTTCACCTTGTCGTGAGGTAGAAGCTTCCACCTGGACGGACGAGGTACTCTCCTTCACTTCCGTTGGACGAATCTTGCCAACGGACAAGTCTTGAATTGCTTCCGAAGGGTCTTTGTCTCCTACATCAATTGGCAATTGCTCTACTTGCGAGCCGTTAGATTCATCAAACTTCACATCTACCGTCTCTTCAATCTTTCGGGTGAAATTGTTGTAGACACGGTAAGTGTGAGAGTTTGAGCCATAACCAAGTAGGAAACCTTCATGAGATTTAGGCGAAAATTTAGAACGATGATGCTTATCAAGAATGGAGCACTTTGAGCCGAATACTCGAAAGTATCCAACTTGGGGTTTGTTACCGGTGAGGAGCTCGTATGCCGTCTTGCCGAGTAGCTTGTGAAGATACAAGCGATTTTTTGCATGACAAGCTGTCTCAACCGCTTCCACCCAAAAGTGCTTTGGCGTTTTGTACTCATCAAGCATCATTCTTGCCATCTCGATAAGAGTCCGGTTCTTCCTTTCAACAACTCCATTTTGTTGAGGTGTGTACGTAGCCGAGAACTCGTGTGAAATCCCTTCTTCGTCAAGAAAGGTGTCCACATTTGCGTTCTTGAACTCCGTTCCGTTGTCGCTCCGAACCTTCTTGATCTTCACGTCAAACTGATTTTGGGCCTTCCTAGCGAAGTTTTTGAAGATCTTTTGGACCTGCGATTTGTCATCAAGAAAGAACACCCACGTAAATCTTGAAAAATCATCAACTATGACTAGACCAAATGAGTTACCACCGAGACTCTTGTAGGCATTTGGACCAAAGAGATCCATGTGAAGTAGCTCAAGTGGTCTTCTTGTGGTCATGATGTTCTTCACGCGGTGACTTCCTCCAACTTGTTTCCCTGCTTGACAAGCACTACAAAGTCTATCCTTGTCAAATATGACATCTTTTATTCCAAGGATATGATCACCTTTAATAAGCTTATCAAGATTTCGCATACCAACGTGACCTAGTCTTCTATGCCACAACCAGCCTTTAGAAGATTTAGCAATTAAGCAAGTTTTAGGTTGAGCCTTTTTAGTGAAATCAATAATGTAAAGATCTCCTCTACGTATACTGGTAAAGACCATTTTATGATTATCTCTACGAAACACTTGGCAGTCTACTTCAGTAAATAGGACATTGAAACCGAAATCAGCAAGTCTAGATACTGAAAGTAAGTTGTAGCCAAGAGATTCAACGAGCATGACATTTTGTATGGAGCTATCATGTGAGATGGCCACCTTACCAAGGCCAACCACCTTACCCTTTGAATTATCACCAAAAGTGACATACTTTCGAGGGCCGTCATTTTCAGCAAGCTCACGGAACATGTCTTTATCTCCGGTCATATGATCAGTACATCCACTATCAAGGACCCATTCCTTTCCTCCAGCCATGTAGCCGCGAAGATTTGCCATAAGACCAAAGTGTCTCATCGCATCATCGATATCATAGTCACTATCATCATCATCATCCTCCTCATCCGAGTATACATGTTCAACATCATCTTGTGATTGATCAATTCCTAGAGAGGGCAATTCATTAGATAAATGATCATTTCTATAGTTATCTTTATGAATTCTAATAGCTCTAGAAATGATATTGCTAATGATTCCAACATCTCCTTTGGCACTCGTAAGATTAGTAAGCTCAATTAAGCAGTCACCAAATTTGGGATCATTGGAACTCATCTTAATCAAAGCAATAGACTTATGGAGGATTTCATCTAGATCTTTCAAGGAGTAATTTGGAAAGAGTTCCTAAAGAAATTTCCATATGGTGTAGGCACACTTAAGAGTCGGCAAACATCCAATCAAGTTTCTAGGCAAGCCTCTAATGATGAGCTCAACAGTTCTAAGATTGTGAATCATGTCAATATCTTCATCTAGGGTAGGGTGCAAAGGATCAGCATGAGGTGCACAAGGGCTAGTAATGTACTTGTTCAAATGATATTCATTGAAAATCTCAAGCATTTCATTTTTCCACTCATGAAAATACTCTCCATCAAGAATAGGCACTCTATGTCTAAGACTCCCCAAAGTAGACACATCCATCTTCCTCCAATGGTGTTTAAACCAAGGCAATGGAGACCAAAGCTCTGATACCAATTGAAAGGATCGAGAAGAGGTGTCTAGAGGGGGGTGATTAGACACTAAGTGCCAAAAGTTGCAGTTTTTAATATTCTTAAGTTTAAGTGGAGTTTAAGCACAAGTTTAACAAACACACTACATATCAAGCAAGCATGCAATGAGTATATGAGCAGCGGAAAGTAAAGCATGCAATTTGTAAGAATGTAAAGAGAAGGGTTTGGAGTATTCAAATGCAATTGGAGACACGGATTTTTTTGTCGTGGTTCCGATAGGTGGTGCTATCGTACATCCACGTTGATGGAGACTTCAACCCACGGAGGGTAACGGTTGTGCGAGTCCACGGAGGGCTCCACCCACGAAGGGTCCACGAAGAAGCAACCTTGTCTATTCCATCACGGCCGTCGCCCACGAAGGACTTGCCTCACTAGTGGTAGATCTTCACGAAGTAGGCGATCTCCTTGCCCTTACAAACTCCTTGGTTCAACTCCACAATCTTGTCGGAGGCTCCCAAGTGACACCTAGCCAATCTAGGAGACACCACTCTCCAAGAAGTAACAAATGGTGTGTTGATGATGAACTCCTTGCTCTTGTGATTCAAATGATAGTCTCCCCAACACTCAACTCTCTCTCACAGGATTTGGATTTGGTGGAAAGAAGATTTGAGTGGAAAGCAACTTGGGGAAGGCTAGAGATCAAGATTCATATGGTTGGAATGGAATATCTTGACCTCAACACAAGTGTAGGTGGTTCTCTCTCAGAAAATGTGTATTGGAAGTGTAGGTATGTTCTGATGGCTCTCTCCATGAATGAAGAGTGGGTGGAGGGGTATATATAGCATCAACACTGAAAGTGCGTTATATCGACTAGAGGGGGGTGAATAGGCGATTTTTATGAAAGTCTTCAAAACTTGGGAGTTCTGAAGACAAACAGTGAAGATTATGCCTATTACTACGCAGCGGAAGTTAGATTACACTAGGCCAGCCATGGTCATGTATTCACAGAGTGAAAGCACAGTGACAAACAGCTTCAGTGTAATAAGGATCAAGTGGGAAGAAGTTATGAAGCCACACAGATCATGCATTCACGTTAAGACAAATGATAAAGCAAGCATGCAATGACTTCACAATAAGTAACAGCAAGGGAAGGAAGTGAAGATGAAACCAGTGACTCGTTGAAGACAATGATATGTTGGACCAGTTCCAGTTGCTGTGACAACTGTACGTCTGGTTGGAGCGGCTAGGTATTTAAACCTTAGGACACACAGTCCCGGACACCCAGTCCTGAACACACAGTTCAGGACACCAAGTCCTCACCGTATTCTCCTTGAGCTAAGGTCACTTAGTCCTCGCCCAATCACTCTGGTAAGTCTTCAAGGTAGACTCCCAAACCTTCACAGACTTCGTTCACTGGCAATCCACAATGTCTCTTGGATGCTCTGAACGCGACGCCTAACCGTTTGGAGGATTCATAGTCCTCAAGTGTAATAAGTCTTCAGATCACACAGACAAGAAGACTCAAGTGATGCCCAATTTACTCTGGCTCTGGGCGGTTAGGGCTTTTCTCCTCACTAGGAATTTTCTCTCAAAGGCTTCGAGGTGGGTTGCTCTCAAACGACAAAAGCCGTGGACTGAAATCTGAGCAGCCAACCGTTTATGGTTGTGGGGGTGGGCTATTTATAGCCACTTGGCAACCCGACCTGATTTGTCTGAAATGACCCTGGGTCACTAAGGAACTGACATGTGTCTCAACGGTCAGATTTCAAACTCTCATGGCAACTTTACTTGGGCTACAAGCAAAGCTGACTTGTCCAGCTCTGGACAAGATTCGCTCTCATTGTCTTCACTCGAAGACATAGGTTTTTGATTTAGGCATCACTTCAGTCATTCTGACTGGTTCTCCTGGACCCCACTTAACAGTACGGTGGTTCCTATGACTCAACAAGAATAAAAAGAACTACGAAGGATCTAAGTCTTCGATTTCCATAGGCTTCATAACGTGTCTTCTGTTGTCATAGTCTTCAATGTGAATATCTTCATATACCACCTTTGTCTTCAATGTCTTCATTCATTTTTAGGGGTCATCTCTGGTAGTAAAACCGAATCAATGAGGGACTTCTACCTGTGTTTTCCTGCAATTCTCACAAACACATTAGTCCCTCAACTAGGCTTGTCGTCAATACTCCAAAACCAACTAGGGGTGGCACTAGATGCACTTACAAACACAAAATCTAACCGTTACACACAATTTGCCAAACTCGGTGGGACCGAATGGTTAAACTCGGTCGGACCGATTCAGCAAACCTAGTGACCGTTAGGATTTTCGGTGGGACTGAGATGCAACTCGGTAGGACCGATATGATTAGGGTTAGGGCATAACGTAATCTCGGTGTGACCGATTACACAAACTCAGTGGGACCGATTTTGGTAATAAGCTAACCAGAGAGTTGGTCAGGCAAACTCGGTGGGACCGATTACACAAACTCGGTGGGACCGATTTTGGTAATAAGCTAACCAGAGGGTTTGCATCGTAATCTCGGTAGTACCGGTTGCTCCAACTCGGTGAGACCGATTTTGGTAATGGACATACACAGAGAGATTACAATCCCATCTCGGTAAGACCGAGATCCCTATCGGTGAAACCGATTTGCTAGGGTTTGTGGCAGTGGCTATGACATTTGAAACTCGGTGGCGTCGGATAGATAGAATCGGTGGGGCCGAGTTTGACTTTTGGTTTAGGTCATATGTGGATGTGGGAAGGTAGTTGAGGGTTTTGGAGCATATCACTAAGCACTTTGAGCAAGCAAGCCATTAAGCAACACCTCATCCCCTCTTGATAGTATTGGCTTTTCCTATAGACTCAATGTGATCTTGGATCACTAAAATAGAAAATGTAGGGTCTTGATGTTGAAGATTGAGCCAATCCTTTGTCCTTAGCATCTTGAAGGGGTTCCATATCCTCTAGTCCATGCCACTCCATTGTTGAACTTATCTGAAACATACTAGGTAAAAGTGTTAGTCCAACAAGAGATATGTTGACATTAATTACCAAAACCACCTAGGGAGCACTTGTGCTTTCATAAGTACGTAAGAAGGAGCAAAGAATCATGCGGTATATATAGTGTATATACTAGTACTACTACTCACGTTGGAGGAGTGTGAACCACGGCAGCCTAGTGAACCAGCAGGCGATAGGCCATACTCCTCTTTGTTTGGATCCTTGAGTGAACCAGCAGTGTGAACCACAGCAGCCCAGTGAACCGGCAGTAGAAAACAATGTGGTGATATGGCCATAAAAAACAATGTGCTACAGTCCAGTCTGTAGCATGTACAGTACTACTCCTCTTTTGTTTGGATCCCTGAGTTAGAGCTAGTTTGGGCTGAAATAGCCTCAAAGTATCCAAATAGGAGGGGTTAGTTTGAGCTAGTTTGCTCTAGCCCAGCTAAAAAACTAGCTCGATGGAGAGGTTCTAATTGGGTTAGTTCTCCTTGGGCCCACTAAAAGAGAACTAAAAAATCTCCCCTGCCCGCACCAGATCGCTCCCTCCACCCCCCCTCGCATGACTCCTCTTTGTTCCCCATCGCGCCGCCCACCCAAGCGCTGCTCCGCCGCTCACCCTCTCCCTTCTCCGACCGGCTTCTCCCTCCGGCCTCCGACGCCCTCCTCCGGTCACCCTCTCCCTTCGGCCACCGAAGCTCGCCCATCTCCCCCTTCACCGGTCGTTTTTCTCCCTTTGTCATGCGCGGTGGCGGAGCATCTACCAGGGAGGTCGCGAGAGGGGTGAGTTTGTTCATTCCTTCTCTGTCTCACAGCCATATCATTGATCTTGCTCGCTCTAGCGCTAATTCTAATTTGGAAAAGTAGATCCTGACTAAACTTGGTATAGATTTGTGGTGCACGCATTGAATTGTTTGATGCTGCTTGAGGAGGTAATAAATCTTTCTAGAGGCCCAAAGATGCAATTCACTTTTCTTGGTATTTCAGTTTCAGGCTTGCATTATTTCTGGAGGCCCAAAGATTCAGTTCACCCTTCTAGGTATTTCTGTTTCAGCCTTGCATTATTTCTAGAGGCCCAAAGATTCGGTTCGCAGTCGTCGGCAAGCAGCCCTACTACCCATGTCAGTCTCGACCTCAACTCGCAAGTTCCCGGGGCTTGGGCTCTATAGAGCCTTCCTCTAGAGCGACGATGACGAACTCCTCCCTAGGTGCGTCGGGTTACGACTCCCTCCCTATCGTGAATGCCTTCCATGATGAATTAGCTCATGCTGTGTTTCATGGAGTGTAATTTTTTGTGAATCTTGATAGACGACTTGTATGTTTAAGTGGGATATCTCATTTGTATGACAAAATAAAATTTATCATGTTTTGCATGCTTGATTTGTAAACATGGTTCATTTATGTCAATTGTGAGCGGGAGCAGGCCACACAAGAGTCGGCCACACCAAATCCGGCAGGAAATAGGGTCCAAAGTAGTCAAATTATTGAGAAAAGAGCATTTATTGTCAATCTAACCCTGCCATCCAAACACCTCTTTGGTTAGAGTTAGTTCAGGGTTAGAATCTAACTCTAACCTCTAACTGAGTTAGAGTTCTTCTCATCTCGGTTCATCGCCATCATACTTTTCCCATTCCTGTGTTTTCAGTATCCTGCGAATCAAAGAGCCCCTTAGACTGGTTTAGGTCCGGTCATTTTTTATAAACGTGTTATGTCCAAAATTTAATGAACGTGCTCCAGTTTCTACGAAGATAATCCGGTTTCATGTAGTAATTCATTTTTTATTTATTCTTCTGCGCGGGGGGGGGGGGGGGGGGTTGCATGTAATTCGTGAGGTCTGAAATGTAAAGTACCCCGGCATGGTTGCATATGCTCCGAGTCGCAGTGCTCAACACTCCTATTCTACAACATGAGTCCCACCTGACAACTGCGTTCGTGCTACAGCTAGCTCTTCTCCCTCGTTTCTCTCTTCTAATTCTAAACTCAGCCGACACGCAGTGGGCGGGTGGGGATTTGCCGATGGTCGGTTAGCTCAACTACGGCCCCACCTCACAGTGAAAATGTTACAACTGGAATAAAAATGCCATATACTAATAAAACATTAAGGCCACGAGGCGATGCAGTGTTGGTTACAGGAGGCAAGAAGAAAGATGCATCCATCGACGATGTCCACCTCCTCGACTCAGGGCGTCGACCCACCGAACGGCGGCTAAGTAGCAGCGGTTTTCGTGGATGTTCTAAACAATATCGTTTCTAAGAGAGATGATCTTAGCGGGAGGAAAATACTTAGAGATAAAAGCATCTTTGCACTTATTCCATGAATCAATACTATTTTTAGGCAAAGAAGAGAACCAAGTTTTAGCACGATCTCTAAGAGAAAACGGAAATAGTAACAATATCATTATCCACATCTTTCTTCTTTTGCATATCACACAAATCAACAAAGTTGTTTAGATGGGTAACGACATCTTCACTAGGAAGGCCAGAAAATTGTTCTTTCATGATGAGATTCAACAAAGCAGCATTAATTTCACAAGATTCAACATCGGTAATAGGAGCAATCGGATTGCTAATAAAATCATTTTTGTTGGTATTGGAAAAGTCACATAATTTAGTATTATCTGGAGCCATCGTGACAAACAATCAATCCAACACACAATCACATAAGAAGCAAGTGAAAGAAGGAAAATGAAAAAGGGACGAATAAAATGACAAAGGTGAAGTGGGGGAGAGGAAAATGAGAGGCGAATGCCAAATAATGTAATGCGAGGGAGAAGAGTTTATGATGGGTACTTGGTATGTCTTGACTTGAGCGTAGATCTTCCTGGCAACGACGCCAGAAATACTTCTTGCTACCTCTTGAGCATGCGTTGGTTTTCCCTTGAAGAGGAAAGGGTGATGCAGCAAAGTAGCGTAAGTATTTCCCTCGGTTTTTGAGAACCAAGGTATCAATCTAGTAACGCAAGTCACCTAGTACCTGCACAAACAATTAAGAACCTCGCAACCAACGCGATAAAGGGGTTGCCAATCCCTTCACGGTCACTTGCGAAAGTGAGATCTGATAAAGATAGTACGATAAATATTATTGGTATTTTGTGGTATAGATTGGAAAGTAAAGATTGCAAAATAGTACATGAGATGCGATGTAAATAAAAGACATGCAATATAATAAGAAAGAGACCCGGGGGCCATAGGTTTCACTAGTGGATTATCTCATGATAGCATGTATTATGGTGGGTGAACAAATTAATGCCGAGCAATTGATAGAAGAGCACATAGTTATGAGAATATCTAGGCAATGATTATGAAATATAGGCATCACGTCCGTGTTAAGTAGACCGAAACGATTCTACATCTACTACTATTACTCCACACATCGACCGCTATCCAGCATGCATCTAGAGTATTAAGTTCATAAGAACAGAGTAATGATTTAGGCAAGATGACATGATGTAGAGGGATAAACTCAAGCAATATGATATAAACCCCATCTTTTTATCCTCGATGGCAACAATACAATATGTGCCTTGCTGCCCCTGCTGTCACAGGGAAAGGACACCGCAAGATTGAACCCAAAGCTAAGTGAGGGAGTCCTGGACTAAGGGGTCCTCGGGCGTCCGGCCTGCTAGCCATGGGCCGGACTGATGGGCTATGAAGATACGAAGACCGAAGACTGCACCCGTGTCTAGATGGGACTCTCCTTGGCGTGGAAGGCAAGCTTGGCGACCAAACATGTAGATTCCTTTCTTTGTGACCGACCTTGTGTAACCCTAGATCCTCCCGGTGTCTATATAAACCGGAGGACTTAGTCCGAAGGGGGAGATATTCATTACCATAACCATACAAGCTAGGCCTTTAGGGTTTAGCCATTATGATCTCGTAGTAGATCAACTCTTGTAATACTCATATTCATCAATATCAATCAAGCAGGACGTAGGGTATTACCTCCATAGAGAGGGCCCGAACCTGGGTAAACATCGTGTCCCCTGTTACCATCGACCTTAGACGCACAGTTCGGGGCCCCCTACCCGAGATCCGCCAGTTTTGACACCGACATTGGTGCTTTCATTGAGAGTTCCACTGTTTCGTCATTAAGAGGTTCGATGGCTCCTTCAATCATCTACAACGTTGCTGTCCAGGGGGGAGTCTTCCTCCCCAGACAGATCTTCATGTTCGGCGGCTTCGCACTGCGGGCCAACTCACTTGGCCATCTGGAGTAGATCGAAAGCTACGCCCCTGGACATCAGGTCAGATTTGGGAGCTTGAACTACATCGCGGACATCCGTGGAGATTTGATCTTCGCTGGATTTGAGACCGCGGTGACCGCTCCTGGTCACCTCGATGAACATGACCTAAATCTGTCATCGGACCGCATTCAGGAGATAGCTCTCAACCGCTTTGGCCTTAGATCCGGAGCATACTGTGCCATCCAAGGATCAGAGGCTCAACCTCACCACTGAGGCCACAGATTCCCCAATGTTGGAGCCGCACATGGACTTAACCTCACACGATATCTGTGTCACCAGAACTCCGGACTCGTCTCCGGTCATAAGTTTCAAAGCATGTGAGCCCACAGACGCCGAACTTGATTGTTTATCGATCTTCGAATTCAGCGCCGCAGACATCTTCCAGCACTCGCCTTTGGGCGATGTGCTAAACTCATTAAAGAACTTGTCCTTGGCGGGGGACTCATAGCCAAACTATGTTCAATTCGAACTAGGGGCTGGCAATGGAGAATTTTGCTTCCCACCTATCGTGGAATTGTCATGGCAGATGTCCTAGTGTGAGGACTTAGTCGTGAGGCCAACGCATCTATGTAGTAGCTTGAAGAGGTTGGTCGGAATCGAGAGACGCAAGGTTTTACCCAGGTTCGGCCCCTCACAATGGAGGTAAAAGCCTACATCCTGCTTCATTGATATTGATGATGATGATCACAATTACACAACTTCTCTAAATTGAGAGCTATAGACTTGTTTGTCTAACCCTAATCTATCTAACTTGTGGAACTTCTCCCTCTTGGGGAGCCCTTCCCCTCCTTATATATGTTGAAGGGGCGGCTTACATGACTAGTCCTATTAGGATTAGGATTACTCCATTACAAGTGGAGTCCTAGTCTTGCTTCCTTTGTAAGGGAATATTCCTTATGCTTTCCTCTTAAACCGGCCCACCATAATACAAGCCAGACTTCCATGAACCTGTTAGGGAACGTAGCAGAAATTCAAAATTTTCCTACGTGTCACCAAGATCTATCTATGGAGAGACCAGCAACGAGGGGAAGGAGAGTGCATCTACATACCCTTGTAGATCGCTAAGCGGAAGCGTTCAAGTGAATGGGGTTGATGGAGTCGTACTCGTCGTGATTCAGATCACCGATGATCCTAGTGCCGAACGGACGACACCTCCGCATTCAACACACGTACAGCCCGTTGACGTCTCCCATGCCTTGATCCAGCAAGGAGAGAGGGAGAGGTTGAGGAAGACTCCATCCAGCAGCAGCACAACGGCGTGGTGGTGATGGAGGAGCGTGGCAATCCTGCAGGGCTTCGCCAAGCACCACGGGAGAGGAGAAGAACTTGGGATAGAGGGAGGGGCTGCACCAAAGGCATAAGGGGTGTTCCAAGAGGCCCTCCTACCCTCACTATATATAGGGAGCCCAAGGGGGGGTGCGCTAGCCCTAGGAGATCCAATCTCCTAGGGGCGGCGGCCAGGGGAGGTTTCCCTCCCCCCCAAGGCACCTAGGAGGTGCCTTCCCTCCTTGGGACTCTTCCTTAGGGTTCCCCCTTCACCCTAGGCGCATGGGCCATAAGGGAAGTGGAGCCCCAGCCCACTTTGGGCTGGATCCCTTCCCACTTCAGCCCATGGGACCCTCCGGGATAGGTGGCCCCACCCGGTGGGCCCCCGGGACCCTTCCGGTGGTCCCGGTACAATACCGATGACCCCGAAACTTGTCCCGATGGCCGAAATAGGACTTCCTATATATAAATCTTTACCTCCGGACCATTCTGGAACTCCTCGTGACATCCAAGATCTCATCCGAGACTCCAAAAAACATTCGGTAACCACATACAAGCTTCCTTTATAACCCTAGCGTCATCAAACCTTAAGTGTGTAGACCCTACGGGTTCGGGAGACATGCATACATGACCGAGACGTTCTCCGGTCAATAACCAACAGCGGGATCTGGATACCCATGTTGGCTCCCACATGTTCCACGATGATCTCATCGGATGAACCACGATGTCAAGGACTTAATCAATCCCGTATACAATTCCCTTTGTCTATCGGTATGTTACTTGCCCGAGATTCGATCGTCGGAATCCAATACCTAGTTCAATCTCGTTACCGGCAAGTCTCTTTACTCGTTCCGTAACACATCATCCCGTGATCAACTCTTTGGTCACATTGCGCATATGATGATGTCCTACCGAGTGGGCCCAGAGATACCTCTCCGCTTACACGGAGTGACAAATCCCAGTCTCGATTCGTGCCAACCCAACAGACACTTTCGGAGATACCTGTAATGCACCTTTATAGTCACCCAGTTACGTTGTGACGTTTGATACACCCAAAGCATTCCTACGGTATCCGGGAGTTGCACAATCTCATGGTCTAAGGAGATGATACTTGACATTAGAAAAGCTATAGCATACGAACTACACGATCTAGTGCTATGCTTAGGATTGGGTCTTGTCCATCACATCATTCTCCTAATGATGTGATCCCGTTATCAACGACATCCAATGTCCATGGTTAGGAAACTGTAACCATCTATTGATCAACGAGCTAGTCAACTAGAGGCTTACTAGGGACATGGTGTTGTCTATGTATCCACACATGTATCTGAGTTTCCTATTAATACAATTATAGCATGGATAATAAACGATTATCATGAACAAGGAAATATAATAATAATCAATTTATTATTGCCTCTAGGGCATATTTCCAACAGTCTCCCACTTGCACTAGAGTCAATAATCTAGTTCACATCGCCATGTGATTAACATTCACAGGTCACATCGCCATGTGACTAACACCCAAGAGTTTACTAGAGTCAGTAGTCTAGCTCACATCACTATGTGATTAACACTCAATGAGTTCTAGGTTTGATCATGTTGCTTGTGAGAGAGGTTTTAGTCAACGGGTCTGAACCTTTCAGATCTGTGTGTGCTTTACAAATCTCTATGTCATCTCCTAGATGTAGCTACCACGTTCTATTTGGAGCTATTCCAAATAACTGTTCTACTTGGAGCTATTCTAAATTGTTGCTCCATTATACGTATCCGGTATCTCTACTCAGAGCTATCCGGATAGGTGTTAAGCTTGCATCGACGTAACCCTTTACGACGAACTCTTTTACCACCTCCATAGTCGAGAAAATTCCTTAGTCCACTAGTTACTAAGGATAACTTTGACCGCTGTCCTGTGATCCATTCTTGGATCACTCTTGTACCCCTTGACTGACTCATGGTAAGGCACACTTCAGGTGCGGTACACAGCATAGCATACTGTAGAGCCTATGTCTTAAGCATAGGGGACGACCTTCGTCCTTTCTCTCTATTCTGCCGTGGTCGAGCTTTAAGTCTTAACTTCATACCTTACAACTCAGGCAAGAACTCCTTCTTTGACTGATCCATCTTGAACACCTTCAAGATCATGTCAAGGTATGTGCTCATTTGAAAGTACTTTTAAGCGTTTTGATCTATCCTTATAGATCTTGATGCTCAATGTTCAAGTAGCTTAATCCAGGCTTTCCATTGAAAAACACTTTCCAAATAACCCTATATGCTTTCCAGAAATTCTACGTCATTTCTGATCAACAATATGTCAACATATACTTATCAGAAATTCTATAGTGCTCCCACTCACTTCTTTGGAAATACAAGTTTCTCATAAACTTTGTATACACCCAATATCTTTGATCATCTCATCAAAGCATACATTCCAACTCCGAGATGCTTACTCCAGTCCTCAGAAGGATTGCTGGAGCTTTGCATACTTATTAGCATCATTCAGGATTGACAAAACCTTCTGGTTGTATCACATACAACCTTTCCTCAAGAAAATCGTCGAGGAAACAATGTTTTGACATCCTATCTGCAAGATTTCATAAATAATGCAGTGACTGCTAATATAATTCCAACAGACTCTTAGCATCGCTACGAGTGAGAAAGTCTCATCGTAGTCAACTCCTTGAACTTGTCGGAAAAACATCGTAACGACAAGTCGAGCTTTCTTAACGGTGATACTTACCATCATTGTCCGTCTTCCTTTTAAAATCCATCTGTTCTCAACAGCCTTACGACCATCAAGTAGTTCTTCCAAAGTCTACACTTTGTTTTCATATATGGATCCTCTCTCGGATTATATGGCCTCGAGCCATTTATCGGAATCCGGCCCCACCATCGCTTCTCCATAGCTTGTAGGCTCATTGTTGTCTAGCAACATGACTTTCAAGACAGGGTTACGTACCACTCTGAAGTAGTACGCATCCTTGTCATCCTACGATGTTTGGTAGTGACTTGATCTGAAGTCTCATGATCAATATCATAAGCTTCCACTTCAATTGGTGTAGGTGCCACAGGAACAACTCTTTGTGCCCTGCTATACACTAGTTGAAGTAACGGTTTAATAACCTCATCAAGTCTCCACCATCCTCCCACTCAATTCTTTCGAGAGAAACTTTTTCTCGAGAAAGGACCCGATTCTAGAAACAATCCCTTATTGCTTTCGGATCTGAGACAGGAGGTATACCCAACTGTTTTGGGTGTCCTATGAAGATGCATTTATCCGCTTTGGGTTCGAGCTTATCAGCCTGAAACTTTTTCATATAAGCGTCGCAGCCCCAAACTTTTAAGAAATGACAGCTTAGGTTTCTCTAAACCATAGTTCATACGGTGTCACCTCATCGGAATTACGTAGTGCCCCTTTTAAAGTGAATGTGGTTGTCTCTAATGCCTAACCCATAAACTATCGTGGTAATTCGATAAGAGACATCATGGTATGCATCATATCCAATAGGGTGCAGTTATGATGTTCGGACACACCATCACACTATGGTGTTCCAGGCTGTATTAGTTGTGAAACAATTTCCACAATGTCTTAATTCTGTGCCAAACTTGTAACTCAGATATTCATCTCTATGATCATATCATAGATCTTTTATCCTCTTGCCACGATGATCTTTTAACTTCACCCTGAAATTACTTGAACCTTTCAATAATTCAGACTCGTGATTTATCAAGTAAATATACTCAACATCTACTCAAATCATCTGTGAAGTAAGAACATAACGATATCCACTACATGCCTCAGCATTCATTGGACTGCACACATCAAAATGTATTACTTCCAACAAGTTGCTTTCCAGTTCCATTTTACTGAAACCGGGGCTTTCAGTCATCTTGCCCATGTGGTATGATTTGCATGTCTCAAGTGATTCAAAATCAAGTGAGTTCAAACGGTCCATTTGCATGCATACATACCAATAGACATGGTTCGCATGTCTCAAACTTTTCAAAAACGAGTGAGCCCAAAGATCCATCAACATGGAGCTTCTTCATGCGTTTTATACTGATATGACTTAAGTGGCAGTGCCACAAGTAGGTGGTACTATCATTACTATCTTTTGGCATGAACATGTGTATCACTACGATCGAGATTCAATAAACTATTCATTTTAGGTGTAAGACCATTGGAGGTATTATTCAAATAAACAGAGTAACCATTATTCTCCTTAAATGAATAACCGTATTGCGATAGACATAATCCAATCATGTCTATGCTCAATGCAAACACCAATCTCGATGGTAGAGGGAGCATGCGATGCTTGATCATATCAACATTGGAAACACTTCCAACACATATCGTCAGCTCACCTTTAGCTAGTCTCCGTTTATTCCGTAGCTTTTATTTCGAGTTACTAACACTTAGCAACCGAACCGGTATCTAATACCCTGGTGCTACTAGGAGTACTAGTAAAGTGCACATCAACACAATGTATATCCAATATACTTCTATCGACCTTGCCAGCCTTCTCATCTACCAAGTATCTAGGGTAATTCTGCTCCAGTGGCTGTTCCCCTTATTACAGAAGCACTTAGTCTCGGGTTTGGATTCAACCTTGGGTTTCTTTACTAGAGCAGCAGCTGAATTGCCGTTTCATGAAGTATCCCTTTGTTCCCTTGCCCTTCTTGAAACTAGTGGTTTCACCAACCATCAACAATTGATGCTTCTTCTTGATTTCTACTTTCGCGGTGTCAAACATCGCAAATATCTCAAGGATCATCATATATGTCCCCGATACATTATAGTTCATCACGAAGCTCTAGCAGCTTGGTGGTAATGACTTCGGAGAAACATCACTATCTCATTTGGAAGATCAACTTCCACTTGATTCAAATGATTGTTGTACTCAGACAATCCGAGCACAAGCTCAACAATTGAGCTTTTCTCCTTAGTTTGCAGGTTAAGAAAATCGTCGGAGATCTTATACCTCTTGACGTGGGCACGAGCCTGAAATTCCAATTTCAACCCTCAAAACATCTCATATGTTTCGCGACGTTTCAAAACGTCTTTGGTGCCTCAACTCTAAACCGTTTAACTGAACTATCACGTAGTTATCAAAACGTGTATGTCAGATGTTCACAGCATCCACAGACAACGTTCGAGGTTCAGCACACTGAGCGGTGCATTAAGGACATAAGCCTTCTAAGAAACATTGAGGACAATCCTCAGTTTACGGACCTAGTCCGCATAATTGCTACTATCAACTTTCAACTAATTTTTCTCTAGGAACATATCTAAACAGTAGAACTAAAGCGTGAGATACGACATAATTTGCAAAATCCTTTTGACTATGTTCAGGATAATTAAGTTCATCTTATGAACTCCCACTTAGATAGACATCCCTCTAGTCATCTAAGTGATTACATGATCCGAGTCAACTAGGCCGTGTCCGATCTATGCGTGAGACGGACTAGTCAACGTCGGTGAACATCTTCATGTTGATCGTATCTTCTATACGACTCATGCTCGACCTTTCGGTCTTCTGTGTTCCGAGGCCATGTCTGTACATGCTAGGCTCGTCAAGTTAACCCTAAGTGTTTTTGCATGTGTAAAACTGTCTTACACCCATTGTATGTGAACGTAAGGATCCATCACACCCGATTAACACGTGGTGCTTAGAAACGACGAACTGTAGCAACGGTGCACAGTTAGGGGAGAACACTTCTTGAAATTGTTGTAAGGGATCATCTTATTTACTACCGTCGTTCTAAGCAAATAAGATGTATAAACATGATAAACATCACATGCAATCAAATAGTAGTGACATGATATGGCCAATATCATATAGCTCCTTTGATCTCCATCTTGGGGCTCCATGATCATCTTGTCACCGGTATGACACCATGATCTCCATCATCATGATCTCCATCATCGTGTCTTCTTGAAGTTGTCTCGTCATCGACATGCAAGTCGTGATTCCCTTGACAAGAACATGATCAATCTCATACATCACATATATCATTCATCACATCCTTTTGGCCATATCACATCACACAGCATACCCTGCAAAAACAAGTTAGACGTCCTCTAATTGTTGTTTGCATGTTTTACGTGGCTGCTATGGGTTTCTAGCAAGAACGTTTCTTACCTACGCAAAGACCACAACGTGATAAGCCAATTGCTATTTACCCTTCATAAGGACCCTTTTCATCGAATCCGATCCGACTAAAGTGCGAGAGACAGACACCCGCCAGCCACCTTATGCAACTAGTGCATGTTTGTCGGTGGAACCGGTCTCACGTAAGAGTACGTGTAAGGTTGGTCCAGGCCGCTTCATCCCACGATGCCGCCGAATCAAGATAAGACTAGTAACGGCAAGTAAATTGACAAAATCAACGCCCACAACTACTTTGTGTTCTACTCGTGCATAGAATCTACGCAATAGACCTAGCTCATGATGCCACTGTTAGGGAACGTAGCAGAAATTCAAAATTTTCCTACGTGTCACCAAGATCTATCTATGGAGAGACCAGCAACGAGGGGAAGGAGAGTGCATCTACATACCCTTGTAGATCGCTAAGCGGAAGCGTTCAAGTGAACGGGGGTGATGGAGTCATACTCGTCGTGATTCAGATCACCGATGATCCTAGTGCCGAACGGACGGCACCTCCGCGTTCAACACACGTACAGCCCGGTGACGTCTCCCATGCCTTGATCCAGCAAGGAGAGAGGGAGAGGTTGAGGAAGACTCCATCCAGCAGCAGCACAATGGCGTGGTGGTGATGGAGGAGCGTGGCAATCCTGCAGGGCTTCGCCAAGCACCACGGGAGAGGAGAAGAACTTGGGATAGAGGGAGGGGCTGCACCAAAGGCATAAGGGGTGTTCCAAGAGGCCCTCCTACCCTCACTATATATAGGGAGCCCAAGGGGGGGGTGCGCCAGCCCTAGGAGATCCAATCTCCTAGGGGGCGGCGGCCAGGGGAGGTTTCCCTCCCCCCCAAGGCACCTAGGAGGTGCCTTCCCTCCTTGGGACTCTTCCTTAGGGTTCCCCCTTCACCCTAGGCGCATGGGCCATAAGGGAAGTGGCGCCCCAGCCCACTTTGGGCTGGATCCCTTCCCACTTCAGCCCATGGGACCCTCCGGGATAGGTGGCCCCACCCGGTGGGCCCCCGGGACCCTTCCGGTGGTCCCGGTACAATACCGATGACCCCGAAACTTGTCCCGATGGCCGAAATAGGACTTCCTATATATAAATCTTTACCTCCGGACCATTCCGGAACTCCTCGTGACGTCCGGGATCTCATCCGGGACTCCGAACAACATTCGGTAACCACATACAAGCTTCCTTTATAACCCTAGCGTCATCGAACCTTAAGTGTGTAGACCCTACGGGTTCGGGAGACATGCAGACATGACCGAGACGTTCTCCGGTCAATAACCAACAGCGGGATCTGGATACCCATGTTGGCTCCCACATGTTCCATGATAATCTCATCGGATGAACCACGATGTCAAGGACTTAATCAATCCCGTATACAATTCCCTTTGTCTATCGGTATGTTACTTGCCCGAGATTCGATCGTCGGAATCCAATACCTAGTTCAATCTCGTTACCGGCAAGTCTCTTTACTCGTTCCGTAACACATCATCCCATGATCAAATCTTTGGTCACATTGCGCATATGATGATGTCCTACCGAGTGGGCCCAGAGATACCTCTCCGCTTACACGGAGTGACAAATCCCAGTCTCGATTCGTGCCAACCCAACAGACACTTTCGGAGATACCTGTAATGCACCTTTATAGTCACCCAGTTACGTTGTGATGTTTGATACACCCAAAGCATTCCTACGGTATCCGGGAGTTGCACAATCTCATGGTCTAAGGAAATGATACTTGACATTAGAAAAGCTATAGCATACGAACTACACGATCTAGTGCTATGCTTAGGATTGGGTCTTGTCCATCACATCATTCTCCTAATGATGTGATCCCGTTATCAACGACATCCAATGTCCATGGTTAGGAAACCGTAACCATCTATTGATCAACGAGCTAGTCAACTAGAGGCTTACTAGGGACATGGTGTTGTCTATGTATCCACACATGTATCTGAGTTTCCTATCAATACAATTATAGCATGGATAATAAACGATTATCATGAACAAGGAAATATAATAATAATCAATTTATTATTGCCTCTAGGGCATATTTCCAACAGAGCCTTCTGGGTCACCGGGCCTTGTCGTCCACTTGACCCGCCCGCCGGGTTACTAATGAGCCACCGAGATCGGGCGGGTTACCCGTGAATCGCCAAGCTCTGGGCGGGTCACCAGTGAGTCGCCAAGATCCATCCGGGTCATACATCCAGCCGGGTTACACCGCGGGGTATATCCCTCACATTAGCCCCCAGTTTAATTTGGATTTATCCATGTTAAACTAATCTGCAATATAAACACAAGAACAAATTTGACAGGTTGTGCTCCGGGTTAAATATTTTGTAAGCCGACACCTGATCATCGTTAAGTCCTTGTCATTTCCTTGTTGATATATACATGTCCATGATCTCATAGCAAATCTCCCTTAGCAGATATATTTCAACTTTGTCAATGTAAAAAAAATCCAGATACCTTTTTTTAGAAATTCGGGTTAATAGGCCAGCTTTAGAGTCAATATGCTAATATTGGTCTCTTGTAGAGAAATATTGTAAGAAATAATCCACTTGAATTGGCTTCCAAAGCACCGGCTTAAAAATATTGGTCTTGAAATACTCATCTGACTTTCAGCCGGCTTGTAGAACTTGCCGATTTATCATTGCCAAAATATCCGGTTTGTAAATATTGATAGCACGGGGTCATAATTGTTGCCGACGCCGGGTCATAGTTATTGGTGACACCGGGTCAATCTGGTTTACTCAAAACAGAGAATTTGAAGATTTTTCTCCCTTATATCCATATTACCTGTAGCCCCCAAGTCTTAAGAGGAGAAAATAGTGATAGCTTAAGACTTGCTCCAATATAAGTGTTGCAACCTTTGAAGATATCCAGATTGTTCATCTTAGTCACTAGTCAAAACTGAATATTCCACATATGTAGCCCCCAAGTGCTGGGTTGTCATGCTTGCAGCAGTCTTGGACTTATAATTGCCTTTATGCTCATAAAAACTTCAACCAGTGTAGCCCCCAAGGGCCGGGTCATTATGCAATAATGAGCAGGGACTTTATAAATATGATCATGTAGACTTGAACAACAACGTGTAACCCCCAAGGGCCGGCTCAGTAAGATAATATTGAGCTGGGACTTTATATATACTTCTTTGAAAAGAACCTCATATGATGTAACCCCCATCATGGGGCTTGAACCCACATCCACAAGGTTAAGAGCTTTGTGCTTTACCAACTGAGCAGTGGACCCTTCAATATAATGGAATAAGACTTGTGTGCCTTGAATTGTTGACAGGAGCAATTGGTAGCCCCCAAGGGTCGGCTCATTATGATGTGATGAGTCGGGTCTTCAATAAGGCCATTAAAAATGAGTTTGCATTAGCCCTCAAGTGTCATGGTGCATGCTTGCAGTGACATGATACTTGCATATTTGATGTAATCTCAACTTGAATAGTGTAGCCCCCAAGTGTCGGGTCGTAGGCCTGCAGCGACTCGGGACTATTCCTTCCATTGTAGAATAAATTATATCCATTGATAAAATAATAGCCATTGCGCTGAAGTGACTTTGAAAACCTCCACCATAATACTGGTTATTGATAACCATAATAAAAATCCAACCATGGTGGCTATTCAATACTTGAATAATATAATCCGGTATGAAAACCTCAATCATTCAATATCATCATGACAAACTAGCCAAGTTTGGCTATTAAAGATTTGAATACCTTATCGGTTGACCAGTAAATCCGGAGTTTAAATACTAAGTGGCTCTTGGCCGATAGCGACTTAATACGCATCCATTGTAATCCGGGATGTTTGTAACCCGGCGGCTTATAGCCTTTGTGAAAATCAATAATTGATAACCCTTTTGAGGCACCAATTTCAATTTTTTATGATGGGCTTGAACTTAATCATTTGTGTAAGTCATAGCTCTGCAAATCCTGCATAGAGTTTAAACAACATATGCCCTGGCGACTTAACATCAAAAGCCAGGGCGGGTAACAACCCAAATATAATATAATCTTATGCAATTATGGAAAAGACTAGCATTAAGGCCATTCAAGCCTAAACATGCTGGCAACTTTGAAGTTAAAAACCAGGGCGGGTTATCCAACCTTGCATATTCATATAACCAGGAAAACATACCTGTAGGATTGATTTATACTGCTGGCTTACATTGCCATCCCAGTGAAGGTAATAATCCAATGATTTATAAGCGCATGATTCCAATGGCGCAATCCAAAATATACCGACGACTTAACGTCAAAACCAGGACGGGTTATCAAACCTCAGATAACAAAAATGAATATCATACCTTTGATAATTATGAGCATTGGTGGCTTATCTTGCCAGTAAGGGTAATAGCCCTGAAGATATAGAGCACAACACCCAGTCCACTTTAGTCACGCCGTCGGCTTATCATGCCATATGCAGGAAGGGGTAATATCCTAAAACTTTAGAGCACAGCGCTTCCAAGTATATAAGATCATCATACACTGGCGATTTATAGTCCACAGCCAGGCCGGGTTAATCAAAACCACATATATGCTTCAGATATGAACAAAAAGGTCTCAAGACAAAACCAAAGATTGTTTTCAAAAATCTTAAGCCAAACAGAGAAAAAATGAGGCTTCTAATTTGAATACGATCAGTAAACCGGACCAAAAGGGGTTAAGCTAGGATTCGAATACGATCATGAAGCCCCCTAGTGGTTTTGGCGTTGCGCCAATCAAGAGCGTACTGATAAGCTACGTACCTAGGGTAGGGTCATAGACCTGACCAAGACATCCTCCCCTAGGACAGCACCCTAAAGCCAGGATCATCCCAAGGGTACCATCATCCACTCGACCGAAAACGTTCCACTCGGAAGAATCGATGTCACTCGACCGTCGCAGAAGTCACTCGACGGGCAGAAGAGCTAAAGTCACTCTGCATATGCAACGGTCGAGCATTTACTCATAGGCTTAATTGGAATTCACAGCACTTAAATGTGGGTGTTACTAGTAACGTTCTCTCTTCAATGTACCTTAAACCCTCTGTGTCGTGGGCTAGCTGGGGTCCTGGCGCACTCTATATAAGCCACCCCCCTCCACAGGCACAAGGATTCGCACCCCCTGTAACACACACGCATATAATCCAGTCGACCGCCTCCGGGCTCCGAGACGTAGGGCTGTTACTTCCTCTAAGAAGGGCCTGAACTCATAAAACTCGCGTGTACAACTCCTCCATAGCTAGGATCTTGCCTCTACATCCCTACCCCCCATTCTACTGTCAGACTTAGAACCACGACAGTTCGCGCCCAACCGTGGGGCGGGTGTCTTAGCGACTTGTTGGAGAAGTTGCGATTTTTCCAATCCCCATCAACATGGTTTCGGGCGGAGGTTTGGCCGAGGGCCACGAGATCCGTCTCGGTGCGCTCGTATTCGTCGCCGACGACTCCGCTTGGCTCCAAGAAGCGCCACTTGACGTCGAGGCGCTCCCCGTCCGCGGGGCAACGCACTTTCGCGCGTGCGTCCGTGGCGTCCTCCTACGGCAACCGTCGACTTAGTATTGGCCGGCTCCTGTGCTGACCTCCCTCCCTGCAGCCTATCGAAGCAAGCGTTCCGGTCGATCGAGGCTTCAGCGGTGGGTGAGGCATGCGGTGGCTCGCCAGTCGGCCACCCCCAAGTCGCGGAAATCAAGCCCGACGAAACTCTCTACGGCATGTTCGACCTGTCGACTGGCTCCGTAGAGACTGCATCTAAGTGTGACAGCAGCGACCCCGCGGCGGAAGTCTTGATGGTTAATGGACCACGCAGTCCTCCTGGCTTCACTCGTGAAGACGGAGGCGGCGGAGGCGGCGATCCGTCGCGTGTTCACAAAGAGTACCGCCCCGAACCCCTCTCTTCGTAGCGGAGGGAAGAACTTCGCCGCCGGAACATGGATGCGCTTCACACTCCTATCGTTGGAGAAACCCCTGAGGCCCGGGCCTTAGAAGAGGCGCGCCTAGCCAACTTGGCTGAGCACACTCGATTGGAGAACCTCCAGCGCGCACTCGACGAGCGTGCTCAGCAGCGTATCCCCGAGTCCAGTCGACGCCAACTTTTTCCACCTCCGACTCAGGTATACTGTACTCCGATCCATAATCTTGCAGCTGCGGCCCAAATAGCGGAGTTAAGTATCTCAGTCGCGGGCTTTGCTCTGAGCAGCGGGAGAACAGAATATAGCAGTATCTCAGTCGCGGAATAGGATCCATAGCAGATTCGTGGTCGCACACACAGTCCAGTCGGCTCATAGTCCGAGATCGCCCCTGAGGCGCGAGGGACGTGGAGACCGGCAAGATCAGTATAGAAACCGCGAGCAGTATGATTACCGACTCGATCACGATGATCGTCGTTGAGTGCCCACGCCTCCCCCAAGGAGTGGGTCATACGTGCCTCGGCAGCAGGATGACAGACGTCCTCACAGTGGTGGGTGAAGGATTCCAGTCGACCCAAGGGAACCGGGCTTTGACGCGAGATCTATTCTCGTTCAGGGCCTAGTCGACAGAAACAGAGCTCACGGAGAAGACCGCGACAGGGATTTTCTAACCAGCAGCAGAGTGCATGTCTCAGGTCCAGAGTGCTTCAGCAGAGCCATAAGGGCTGTGACGATTCCTCCCAACTTTAGATTGGCGACTAGAGTTAGTAAGTTCACTGGTGAGTCCAAGCCTGACACTTGGCTTGAGGATTACCGAGTGGCTGTACAGATTGGTGGTGGCAACGATGAAGTGGCCATGAAGCACCTTCCTTTGATGTTAGAGGGCTCAGCCAGAGTGTGGCTAAATTAGTTGGCGCCTGGTAGTATTTATAGTTGGGAAGATCTTGCCCGAGTGTTTGTCAGAACGTTTGAAGGTACATGCAAACGGCCGGCAGGGCTGACAGGATTACAGTGTTGCGTTCAGAAACCGAATGAAACTTTGAGGGATTATATCCAGAGATGGATCACGTTGCACCACACAGTGGAGAATGTGTCGGATCACCAGGCAATTTGTGCCTTCAAAGAAGGCGTTAAGTATCGGGAGTTGAATCTGAAATTCGGTCGGACAGGAGATATGAATCTAACACGGATGATGGAGATTGCCACAAAGTACGCCAATGGTGAAGAAGAAGACCGACTCCGGAGTGGCAAGCACAAAATAGTCGCCCACGAAACCGGAGGAGGGAACTCCAGTCGGAAGCAGAAGCGCAAAGCCGAGCCAGCCGCTCCTGGTGAAGCCTTAGCCATGACTCAAGGAAAGTTCAAAGGAAACCCAAAGGGTCGTGGAACCCCAAGAAAGTAAAAGATCAAGATGGAAATGATGTGCTAGATTTACCATGCCACATTCACACCAAAAAAGATGAAGAGGGTAATTTCATTTACCCGAAGCATACCACTCGACAATGTCGACTCCTAATCCAGCAATTCCGAGAGAAACAGCCCAAGGAAAAGGAGAAGGAAGCGGACAAAGTTGAGGATGAGGAGAGGACGATGATGGTTACCCCCACGTCAATTCCACTCTGATGATTTTCGCTGATGTTGAGAGTAAGAGTCGACTGAAAGTCATCAACAGAGAAGTGAACATGGTAGCTCCGATGACACCCAGTTATTTGAAGTGGTCTCAGACTGACATTACATTCGACCAGTCTGATCACTCAGCGCACATAGCCACCCCTGGGAGGCAAGCACTGGTGGTCGACCCAGTAGTCGAAGGCACTCGATTGACCAAGGTTCTGATGGATGGTGGCAGTGGTATGAATATCCTATATGCAGAGACGTTGAAAGGAATGGGCATTCCGGTGTCCAGACTCAGTGAAAGTAATATGAGTTTCCATGGAGTTATTCCTGGCAAGAAGGCTACGTCACTCGGCCAGATCGCCCTTGATGTAGTTTTCGGTGATTCCAAGAATTACCGCAAAGAAAAGTTGACATTTGAAGTTGTGGATTTCCAGAGTGCTTATCATGCTATTCTAGGCAGGCCAGCTTATGCACGATTTATGGCTCGACCATGTTACGTGTATCTCAAATTGAAGATGTCTGGTCCTAAAGGGGTGATAACTATCACTAGCAGTTGAAAGAAGGCAGAAGAGTGCTTCCAGACGGGCTCAAAGATCGCCGATGCACAGATGGCAGTAGTGGAGTTGCAGGAGTATCAAAAAAATGCAGATCCGAGTGATTTGTTGCGAGCTAAGAAGCCTACCACAGATTCAGTATTCCAGTCGTCTGGTGAACGAAGCCGATTCATATTCATCCAACGGATCCCAATGCTGCTCTGACTCACATTTCAACAACACTCGACTCCAAATAGGAAGAAGCGCTCATCCAGTTCCTCTGTGAGAACTGGGACATCTTTGCATGGAAACCTTCTGACATGCCAGGTGTTCCTAGGGGATTGGCTGAGCATCGTTTGAGAGTCGACCCAAAGGTGAAACCAGTCAAAGAACATCTTCGACGGTCCGCCGTACGGAAGAGGAAGGCAATCAGTGAAGAAGTGGCTCAGCTTCTGGCAGCTGAGTTTATCCGAGAGATTTACCACTCCAAGTTGTTAGCTAATGTTGTCATGGTCCCAAAGAAGGACGACTCACTTCGCATGTGCATCAACTTCAAACATATCAATCGGGCCTGCCCGAAAGATCACTTTCCTCTCCCTCGCATCGACCAAATAGTCGACTCGACTGCGGGGTGTGAGCGTTTGTCCTTTTTGGACACTTATTCCGGGTATTATCAGATCCGTCTGTATGGACCCGATGAGATAAAACAACTTTCATCACCCCATTTGGGTGCTTCTGTTATGTCACTATGCCATTCGGTTTGAAGAACGCTGGAGCCACATTCATGCGGATGATTCAGAAGTGCTTGCTCACTCAGATCAGTCGGAATCTGGAAGCATACATGGATGACATTGTGGTCAAGTCACGTAAAGGTTCCGACCTACTGGCTGACCTTGCTGAAACCTTTGCCAACCTTAGAAGGTATGATATCAAGCTTAATCCATCAAAGTGCACGTTTGGAGTTCCAGGCGGAAAATTACTCGGTTTTCTCGTTTCCGAACAAGGGATCGACGCTAACCCAGAGAAAGTGGGTGCCATACTCCGGATGAAACGCCCTGTGCGTGTGCATGATGTCCAGAAGCTTACTGGTTGTTTGGCCGCCCTAAGTCGATTCATTTCTCGCCTCGGTGAAAAGGCACTGCCTCTCCACCGACTGATGAAGAAGTCAGATAAGTTCGAGTGGACTCCTGAAGCTGAGGCAGCACTTGCAGAGCTCAAAGCCCTACTTTCCACCCAGCCGGTGCTTGTTGCTCCAATCAGCAAAGAGCCTTTACTACTTTACATTGCAGCCACTGGACAAGTCGTCAGTACAATACTTACGGTTGAGCAAGAAGAGGAAGGAAAAGCCTACAAAGTTCAGCGCCCAGTATACTATGTCTCTGAAGTTTTGACTCCATCAAAGCAAAGATATCCACATTATCAGAAGCTTGTTTATGGGATTTATATGACCACGAATAAGGTTGCACATTACTTCTCTGATCACTCCATTACAGTCGTCAGCGACGCTCCATTATCAGAGATTCTGAACAACAAAGATGCAACTGGTCAAGTGGCAAAGTGGGCGATTGAACTCCTTCCCTTAGATATCAAGTTTGAGGCAAAGAAAGCTATCAAGTCCCAAGCAATAGCGTATTTCCTCGCCGGATGGATTGAACAACAACTGCCGACTCAAGTTCACTCGGAGCACTGGACCATGTTCTTTGATGGTTCCAAGATGCTGAATGGTTCCGGTGCTAGGGTGGTACTGGTATCCCCCCGAGGAGACAAGCTCAGATATGTCCTCCAGATTCACTTTGATTCCTCCAATAACGAAGCAGAATATGAAGCACTCTTGTATGGGTTGTGTATGGCCATCTCACTCGGTGTCCGTCGCCTCATGGTCTATGGCGACTCAGATTTAGTAGTCAATCAAGTGATGAAGGAGTGGGACATCAGAAGCCCAGCCATGACTGGTTACTGCAACGCGGTGAGGAAGTTGGAAAAGAAGTTTGAGGGGTTAGAGCTCCATCATATACCCCGACTGAAAAATCAAGCAACAGATGATTTAGCAAAGATAGGCTCCAAGAGAGAAGCTATTCCCAGTAATGTGTTCCTGGAGCATATTCATGCACCTTCAGTTCAAGAAGATCCCTTCGCCGAAGAGCCCCCGCAGCCTAAGAGTACCACAGATCCGACTGAAGTCGAGGTCCCAGCCGTGGTCGACTTGATCATGGAGGTGTTGGTCATCACTCCCGGCTGGACAGTGCCATACATTGCATATATCCTTAGGAAAGAGCTCCCAGAGGATGAAGAAGAGGCTCGACAGATCGTCCGTCGATCCAAGGCCTTTACTGTAATAAGAGGACAATTGTTCAGAGAAAGTGCAACTGGGGTCAGCCAGAAATGCATAACGCCAGAAGAAGGTCGAGTGATCCTCCACGACATCCATTCGGGGACCTGTGGTCACCATGCGTCCTCTTGGACCATTGTGGCTAAAGCATACCGAGCTGGACTTTATTGGCCACGAGCAAATGAAATGGCGAAAGATATAGTCGACAGATGTGAAGGCTGCGAGTTCTACTCCAATATGTCGCACAAACCTGCATCAGCCCTGAAGACCATTCCACTCGTCTCGCCCTTTGCTGTTTGGGGATTGGACATGGCTGGTCCATTGAAGACTGGTAGGAGTGGCTTCACTCACGTGCTTGTAGCAGTCGACAAGTTTACCAAATGGATCGAAACCAAGACTATTAAGAATCTTGAAGCTAGTACTGCTGTCAGCTTCATCGGAGAGTTGACATTCAGGTATGGGGTTCCACACAGCATCATCACTGACAACGGATCGAACTTCGATTCTGATGAGTTCAGAACCTTCTGCGCCTCACAAGGCACGCGAGTCGACTATGCTTCAGTCACCCATCCCCAGTCGAATGGACAAGCAGAAAGAGCAAATGGTCTGATTCTCAAAGGACTGAAACCCCGAATTATGCAAGATCTCAAGCACGCAGCGGGCGCCTGGGTTGAGGAACTTCCATCAGTTCTTTGGGGATTAAGGAAAACTCCCAATCGGCCGACTTGCTGAACTCCATTGTTTTTGGTCTATGGAGTTGAGGCACTTCTACCGAGTGACTTGCTTCATAATGCACCACGAGTTGAGCTCTTCTCTGAAGATGAAGCAGAACAAGCTCAGCAAGACGCAGTTGACCTCCTAGAAGAGGAAAGAGAGATGGCTTTGATCCGGTCGACCATTTATCAGCAAGACTTGCGTCGATTCCACGCTAGACACGTGAAGGGTCGAGCCTTTCAAGAGGGTGATTTGGTTCTTCGAGTGGATCAGCAGAAACCACACAAGCTCGCCCCAGGTTGGGAAGGTCCCTTCATTGTCACCAGAGTGCTCCACAATGGAGCATACCACCTTTGCAATGTCGAGCATAAGAAAGACGAGCCACGGGCTTGGAAAGCGGAGCTGCTCCGCCCCTTTTATACTTAAGTACTCATTCAAATAAAATGTAATAAGAAATACCTTTGTAATTTGTTTATCAAAGACAAGAGCTTTACATTCCTCTTGAATGATTGTTGTTGCTTTTATTTGCGTCTGAAATCCCCCAGTGGGCGACTTAGCGGCGAATCTGTTTCGCCTAAGTTCAAAAGAAAATCCTACCGAGTGGTGAGCAAGCCTCTCACTCGGGGGCTTAGCCGCGAATCCGTTTCGCCTAAGTTTGTAAAATCCTACCAAGTGGTGAGCAAGCCTCTCACTCAGGGGCTTAGCTGCGAATCCGTTTCGCCTAAGTTTGTAAAATCCTACCGAGTGGTGAGCAAGCCTCTCACTCGGGGCTTAGCTGCAGTCAAGTACTCGCCTAAGTTTGTAAAATCCTAACGAGTGGTGAGCAAGCCTCTCACTCGGGGGCTTAGCCGCGAATCCGTTTTGCCTAAGTTTGTAAAATCCTACCGAGTGGTGAGCAAGCCTCTCACTCGGGGGCTTAGCTATGAATCCATTTCGCCTAAGTTTGTAAAATCCTACCGAGTGGTGAGCAAGCCTCTCACTCGGGGGCTTAGCTGCAGTCCAGTACTCGCCTAAGTTTGTAAAATCCTACCGAGTTTTGAGCAAGCCTCTCACTTGGGGGCTTAGCTACAGTCCAGTACTCGCCTAAGTTTGTAAAATCCTGCCGAGTGGTGAGCAAGCCTCTCACTCGGGGGCTTAGCTGCGAATCCGTTTCGCCTAAGTTTGTAAAATCCTACCGAGTGGTGAGCAAGCCTCTCACTCGGGGGCTTAGCTGCAGTCCAGTACTCGCCTAAGTTTGTAAAATCCTACCGAGTTTTGAGCAAGCCTCTCACTCGGGGGCTTAGCTGCAGTCCAGTACTCGCCTAGGTTTGTAAAATCCTGCCGAGTGGTGAGCAAGCCTCTCACTCGGGGGCTTAGCTGCGAATCCGTTTTGCCTAAGTTTGTAAAATCCTACCGAGTGGTGAGCAAGCCTCTCACTCGGGGGCTTAGCTGCAGTCCAGTACTCGCCTAAGTTTGTAAAATCCTGCCGAGTGGTGAGCAACCCTCCCACTCGGAGGCTTAGCTGTAGTCCAGTAGTCGCCTAAGTTTGTAAAATCCTACCGAGTGGTGAGCAACCCTCCCACTCGAAGGCTTAGCTGCAGTCCAGTACTCGCCTAAGTTTGTAAAATCCTACCGAGTGGTGAGCAACCCTCCCACTCGGAGGCTTAGCTGTAGTCCAGTAGTCGCCTAAGTTTGTAAAATCCTACCGGGTGGTGAGCAACCCTCCCACTCAGAGGCTTAGCTGCAGTCCAGTACTCGCCTAAGTTTTAAAAATCCTACCGACTGGTGAGCAACCCTCCCACTCGGAGGCTTAGCTGTAGTCCAGTACTCGCCTAAGTTAAAAAAATCCTACCGAGTGGTGAGCAACCCTCCCACTCGGGGCTTGGCTGCAGTCCAGTACTCGCCTAAGTTTAAAAAATCCTACCGAGTGGTGATCAACCCTCCCACTCGGAGGCTTCGCTGCAGTCCAGTACTCGCCTAAGGTTTAAAGTTTGTCCCTATCCGCAAGGACGACAAGGTATAGGTCGACTGCAACCTTCCCCTTAGGAGCTGTGCCACAAGTACAACGTATGCTCCATCCCTATCCGCAAGGACGACGAGGTGCAGGTCGACCGCGGCCTTCTTCTCCGAGCTACACCACAAGTACAACGTACGCTCCATCCCTATCCGCAAGGACGACGAGGTGCAGGTCAACCGCGGCCTTCTTCTCCGAGCTATGCCACAAGTACAACGTACGCTCCATCCCCATCCGCAAGGACGACGAGGTGCAGGTCGACTGCGGCCTTCTTCTCTGAGCTACGCCACAAGTACAACATGCGCCCCATCCCTGCCCGCAGGGACGACGAGGCGCAGGTCGATTGAACTCTCCACTTCAGGGCTACGTCCCAAAGAGCAAATTCCATGCGAAGGCAAATACGAACATATTCGGAAATAAGCCAAGTTCAGATAGATCCTAAAAATTCCAGGCGACGGATCAAAAGTATTCGGGCATCAAGCCCGAAGGAGTTTAATGGTTACAGCAACCACTCGGCATCCCGAGGCAAATTTAAGTAGGAGGGATGGCAGGTTCAACGAATTCGTCCAAGTTGATTCCATCTGCAATCCGAGTGGCGACAGATATGAAAGTCTCCATAAAGGATTGGAAATCGTGTATTTTGGTGTTGGCGACCTTGATCGCCGCCAGCTTATCTTCGCGGGCTTCCTTGCAGTGGACTCTTACCAAGGATAACGCCACGTCAGCACCACACCGGGCAGAGGACTTCTTCCACTCTTGCACTCGACCAGGGACCTCGTTGAGCCGAGTCATCAGAGACTCGAGGTCATTTTGAAGCGTCGCCCTTGGCCAGAGTGATGAGTCGATCCGTGAAACTGCTACGTTCAGACGAGCGAGGTAACTTGTAACACTGGCGACATGGGATTCCAGTCGAAGCACATTCATGGCGGCCTCGTCGCCGACTGGAGAAACAATAGGGTCCAAACTTGTCTCGATCCGTCCAGTCTCCTCATCAAAGTTTTGGCAGAATTCTGCAGTCAAGGAGTTAGTGAGTCGACTGGGCTGGACTAACTCGCAAGCAGTAGAGCAGTCGGATTAAAAGGAGTACCTTCCAGCATAAGAAATAGCTTCTTGGCAAGAGTTCTCAGATAAGCTTCCACGTCATTTCTCGTACGAGCCGCGGATTCCAGCTTCTCGTTTAGAGCCATCTTATCCTTCTTCAGACGAGTTACCTCTCGGTTGGATTCAGTGAGAGAGGACTTCAGCTTGCTTACTTCTTCTTCCAGCACTCCGACCGAAGCCAGCTTCTGGTATGCAAGGGCAGTCTTATCTTGAGCCTCCTTCTGCACAGCTGCAAGGTCCAAGTCCTTCTTCTCCAGAGTCAACCTCATTTTCTCTGCAAAATAAGCAATCGAATCAAACAAGAGATCGAATAAATATTTTAAAGGACGGCCGACGTGAACAGTCGACAAGTAGTTACCTTCCATACCAGCAGCTTCATCTTGAGCTTTCTTCAACTTTTGTTGGGCCAGCTCCAAGTCAAGGTTGAGTTGCCTCTGCTTCTCCTCAAATTCGGCGAACTTGGAAATGAGAGTACAAGATTTCTGCAGAAGGTAAAAGACATGTCAATCGACAAGATCAAAGATTATTTACTTTTGAGTGAATAAAACTTAAAAGTTTACTCATACCCCAGCCGACTGCCCGCAGTTCAGACCCCACACGACCGGTCCACCCGGGTCGAGTAAAAAAAAGAACTATTCAGACCCCGGCCGACTGCCAGCAGTCGACCACGGTCTCGGGGACTACACCCAGTGGGTGAACTTGACGTGCCCCCACTGGTTCAGATCCCACTCGGCCAGTCTGCCCGGGTCGAGTGGAAGAAAGGAAAGTGAAAAGTACTCAGACCCCAGTCGACTGCCCGCAGTTGACTGCGGTCTCGGGGACTACACCCAGTGGGTGCACTTAGCGTGCCCCCACGAGTTCAGATCCCACTCGCCCAGGCCGAGTGGAAGAGCGCAAATACTAAAGACAACAAAACACCCACTGGGTGTACAGATACGACGCAAACCATAAGAGATTGTATGAAAAAAATATTTCAGGTAGCATATCCTAATAGAACAAGGTCAGTCGAAAGCCAACTTACCTGGACATTGGCCCGAATAGCCGCACTGGCATCGTAAGCAACCTGGCTGTTCTCGTGCACCGTCTTCATCCGCTCCATCATCACGTTAGCCTGACGGATAGCCTCCGCAGCGGCGTCCGACCGGCTTTCCGGAACATGATAGTTGGTGAAGAAAGGGGCAAACGGCCCAGATGCGGCAACTTGGAGCTCCGAGGCATGGGGTTGGGCGGCTGAAGGAAACACTGGTACAATCGACTATGCAGGGCGCTTACTAGACAATGGGACAGCAAAAGTTACAGAGGCCCCACCTGCATCTTCAGGTTGTTGGACTGTTGGTTCCGTCGTCAGTCCCGGCTGATATGTCTTGCTAGCCGCTACTTTTTTGTTCTTTCTGGGCCTCGGGGCCACATCTTCATCATCATCCGGAAGCTCGATAACGTTGGGTGGGGCTGCAAATAAATCAGTCAGAATTTGATCGACCAAATAATCAAGAACAAGATCACGAGAATTTCACCTGGGTTGGAGGTAACCGTGTCTTCCATTTCCTCATCTCGGTATTGGCGGGAAGAAGTTCCAGAGGTAGCAGCACTGCAAATGTCAACATTCAGTCGGTTACGTTTTGTTGCTCGAGTCGACCAAAAGATCGAGTCAGATGATTACCCGGAGATGGTGGGAATGGTCACTTTGATTCTGGGCAAAGCCTTCGGCGGTTTGGAGGATGTGGCCTTCAATGGTTTCGGCGTAGGAGGCGGCGCAGTCTTGAGTTGTTTCGGTCCCTTCTCAGTCGGCACCGGAGAAGACGTCCGAGGGCGCTTTGAAGACTGCCCAGTCGGTGCGGCCACCAGGTCGGGGGTGTTTGCCGGGTCGTGAGCGTGCTTGGACCTCCTTTCTTTGCGAGGAGGCGAGTCGACCTCTTCTTCGTCACTCGGGTCGTCGCTCTCCTCGTCCTCCTCTGCATCCGGGTGCCACTCGCCACTCTTGCCCCCGCTCGCCTCTTCCTCGACATTTTGCTCCTGCACTCCATTGGGCATCGAGTACATATCAATAAGAGCCTGAAAAGACAATGAACAAAAGAAAGACAGTCGACCGTCAACAAGATGTTACATAGTAAATCAAGAAGACACTCGACAACGCAGAATCGTACCTGTTCCGGTTGACGCAAATGGTCGAATGGAACCACCCTCCTGGACCCCCTGGGATTATCCTTGTTGCCGGTAATACCTCTCAGCCACTTCTCCACTATGTCCTCGCTAACATCCTCCGGGTGGATCCGAGTGGAAACCTCGAGTCCCGAGTACATCCACATCGGATGGTCACGAGCTTGGCATGGTTGGATGCATCGACTGAGGAAGACCTCCAGCAGGTCCATACCAGTCACTCCATCGCGGACAAGTTGGACGACCCGCTCGACCAACACCTTCACCTGCGCCTTCTCTTCCGGGATCACTCTCAAGGAGGAGGGCTTCTCCACTCGAGCCATGGAAAAGGGGGGAAGTCCAGTCGACTGACCGGGGTCGGCTGGTCCTTGTAGTAAAACCAGGTCGACTGCCAGCCCCGGACCGAGTCGGGAAGGATCATAGCTGGGAAGGTGCTCTTGTTCCTCATTTGAATTCCAAGACCCCCGCACATCTGTATCATGTGCGTCCTCTCGTCACTTGGGTTGGCCTTCTTGACCATCTGGGAGCGACATGTGAATATGTGCTTGAAGAGACCCCAGTGTGGTCGGCAACCCAAGATATTCTCACACATAGACACGAAAGCAGCGAGGTACACGATGGTGTTTGGAGAAAAGTGGTGGAGTTGAGCCCCGAAGAAGTTCAAGAAACTGTGAAAGAAAGGGTGGGGAGGCAAAGAAAACCCGCGGTCGACATGAGTGGCGAGGAGGACGCACTCACCCTCCTGCGGCTGCGGTTCAATCTCGTTCCCCGGGAGCCGCGCCGATTCATGGGGGATCAGTCCCCCCTCAACCAGGTCATCAATGTCATCTTGACTGATTGTCGAGCGGATCCAGTCGCCTTGGATCTAGCTAGGCGGCAGGCCAGACCTCGACGAAGATCCGCCCCGGCTGGTCTTCTTCCCTTTCGCCTTTGCCGTCGCCTTCTTCGCACGCTCCAACGCCACCGTCTTCTCCTTCCCCATGATAGTGAATCGAGTTCGAGCGGGGCGACGACGCCGAGAGCAGAAGCAGGCGCAACAGAGGAATCTGAGGAGGAGGAAGAAGAATGGGGGCGCACTGTTCAAAGGCCCCGGTCCGGCGCCTTATATAAGGTCGCTTCCGAGTGACTGACTTGTAGGCCTGGACGATCTTATCAAATCCCGCAACAGTCGCGCACGCGATACGTGGCAAAAAAAGGTGGCGCAGAGATCGAGGCGGCGTGCCTAATCCATCCCAATTACTGCGGCCTCCCCTGCCCGGCGCGCTTCCCAAAATTCGAATCCCGTGAAATCCGCAAGCGGCAGAACAACCCTTCAGACGGAAGATTTTTTCCATATGAACACTCGAAACTTAACAACGAAAGTTCACTCGAAAAAACCAAGAATGGATCAAGGTGACTGAATAAGCAGTTGAAGCCATCATGAAAGTTCATTCGACCTCTGGGCGAGACACTCTCAAAGCACAAAAGCTGAATCGGAAGGATTGTCAACTCCTTCTCCACTCGAACCCTGAACCATTTGGGGGCTAATGATGAAGGTACGTACCTAGGGTAGGGTCATAGACCTGACCTAGACATCCTCCCCTAGGACAGCGCCCTAAAGCCAGGATCATCCCAAGGGTACCATCATCCACTTGACCGGAAACGTTCCACTCGGAAGAATCGATGTCACTCGACCGTTGCAGAAGTCACTCGACGAGCAGAAGAGCTAAAGTAACTCTGCATATGCAACGGTCGAGCATTTACTCATAGGCTTAATTGGCATTCACAACACTTAAATGTGGGCGTTACCAGTAACGTTCTCTCTTCAATGTACCTTAAACCCTCTGTGTCGTGGGCTGGCTGGGGTCCTGGCGCACTCTATATAAGCCACCCCCCTCCACAGGCACAAGGGTTCGCACCCCCTGTAACACACGCGCATATAATCCAGTCGACCGTCTCCGGGCTCCGAGACGTAGGGTTGTTACTTCCTCTGAGAAAGGCCTGAACTCGTAAAACTCGCGTCTACAACTCCTCCATAGCTAGTATCTTGCCTCTACGTCCCTACCCCCCATTCTACTATCAGACTTAGAACCACGATAGGTACCGACAGCTATGTTCTCTTTGATTCGAATACGACCTATGTTTGAACAGGAAGCCCCCAAATGACCTTGAGAGTTTTTTAACGACTCTAATTCGAATATGATCAAAGTAGGACCCAAAAGGGGTTAAGCTATGATTCGAATACGATCAAGAAGCCGCCTAGTGGGTTTGGCATTGCGCCAATCAAGAGGGTACCGACAGCTATGTTCTCTTTGGTTCGAATATGACCTATGTTTGAACAGGATGCCCCCAAATGACCTTGTGGGCTGTGCCCAAGGGGCACCTATGTTTGAGTTGTGCTTTTACAACAGACTCTCTTTGGTCCTTTTAATTTTTCTAAGAACTCGAACTTGCGAGAGATTAAATTTTTTGAACCGAAACTTTAAACCAGATTTGAAAGCTTCAAAACTTTGTGGGAAACAGATTGTCCTTGAGCCAGATTGTGAACCGGATATTGAGAGCTTCAAAGCTTTGTGGTAGACAAGTTTACCTTGAGCCGGATTTTAAACCGGATATTGAGAGCTTCAGTGATTTGTGGGAGACAGATTTCCTGTGAGCCGGATTTTGAACTGGAATCCTACTTTTTAAGCCGGAAATTTTCTGATGGCCTTTTAAATTTTCACCAATAGGGCAGTAGCCTCTGGGGCCAGGTTATTTTTCCTCCAATGACCCCGAGTTCTTGAATTCACTGAAAACCGGCAACATTTGCTAAGACGACTCGAGGAGTTGGCTTGAGAGTCTCCATAGCATAAGATGTATATCTTTGGCGTTGATAACGCGATGTGAATCCACAGAAGGTTGAGGTGACTGCGGCGGGTTATAAATGATCCCGTATGAGCCGTGTTGGCAACTCGGTCAATCGTTCATCCCAACTGGTTGTTTGAAGTTAACCAAATTGTAGTGGCGGCGACTTGTGCGCCTGCCCATTGGGTCATCCAGTATAGACAGCGGCTGACCATATATGGTAATTTCCCTCCAAAATTGTTGGAATAGACCGGACCATAGGGCGGACAATAAAGACGACTGTAGCATCAGAGGCGGCACATACAGATGAGTCGGTCGTGGTGTTGTAAGCCGGTGCGGGCGAGAGAGTCGGCCGCGGCATTGTAAGCCGGTGCGGACGAGAGAGTCGGCCATAGCGTTGAAAACGACACGGATGCAAGAGAGTTGGCCGCGGGCACGAACAATGAGTCAATTGCGTGTGTTTATGTAGCAGGGGTGGCGACTTGCGCACGCATCCGTCTAGCAGCACGGCATGGACAAGCCCTAGTGCAAAAAATAATATTGGCGCATGCCCCCTTGACGACATCTTTGTAATGAATAATGGTCCTGTGAAAAATACCACAGACCAGAGTAACTGTTCTCAAACAAAATATGTGCTGATAAAATACTTAGAAAGGATAGCACCTGATGTTTTGTCGGTGAACACCGACACTGGCACAAGATATTGTTGGATGTAATCAGACGAACAGTAGATGGTGATCTATTCTCCTAGAAATTTACTGCCTTCATGCGGAAACATGCTAGTAGCTGATACGTCTCCATCGTATCTATAATTTTTGATTGTTCCATGCCAATATTCTACAACTTTCATATACTTTTGGCAACTTTTTATACTATTTTTGGGACTAACATATTGATCCAGTGCCAGTTCCTGTTTGTTGCATGTTTTTTGTTTCGCAGAATATCCATATCAAACGGAGTCCAAACGGGATAAAAACTGGCGGAGATTTTTTTGGAATATATATGATTTTTGGAAAGAAAAATTCACGTGAGACGGTGCCCGAGGGAGGCACGAGGCAGGGGCGCGCCCCACCCCCCTGGGCGTGCCCCTGACCCTCGTGGCCACCCCGTAAGGCGTTTGGTTCCATTCTTTCACCGCAAGAAAGCTAATATCCGGATAGAGATCATGTTAAAATTTCATCCCAATCGGAGTTATGGATCTCCGGGAATATAGGAAATGATGAAAGGGTAGAATCTGAGAACGCAGAAACAGAGAGAGACAGAGAGACAGATCCAATCTCGGAGGGGCTCTCGCCCCTCCCATGCCATGGAGACCAAGGACCAGAGGGGAAACCCTTCTCCCATATAGGGAGGAGGTCAAGGAAGAAGAAGAAGGAGGTGGGCTCTCTCCCCCTCGCTTCCGGTGGCGCCGGAGTGCCACCGGGGGCCATCATCATCACCGCAATCTTCACCAACAACTTCACCGCCATCATCACCAACTCTTCTCCCCTCTATGCAGCGGTGTAACCTCTATCTTACCCACTATAATCTCTACTTAAACATGGTGCTCAACGCTATATATTATTTCCCAGTGATGTATGGCTATCCTATGATGTTTGAGTAGATCCGTTTTGTCCTATGGTGCATGTTTTATGATCGTGATTGGTTTGAGTTGCATGTTTTATTATCGGTGCTGTCCTATGGTGCTCTCCGTGTCGCGCAAGCATGAGGGATCCCTGCTGTAGGATTTGCAATATGTTCATGATTTGCTTATGGTGGGTGGCGTGAGTGACAGAAGCACAGACCCCGGTAAGTAGGTTGTTTGCGTATGGGATAAAGAGGACTTAATACTTTAATGCTATGGTTGGATTTTACCTTAATGATCTTTAGTAGTTGCGGATGCTTGCTAGAGTTCCAATCATAAGTGCATATGATACAAGTACAGAAAGCATGTTAGCTTATGCCTCTCCCTAAAATAAAATTGCAATAATGATTACCGGTCTAGTTATCGATTGCCTAGGGACAAATAACTTTCTCGTAACAAAAAGCTCTTGCAAACCTATCCAACAACACCTACAAAATATTTCTAATTTCATACTTGTTCTAGGTAAAGCGAACATCAAGCGTACATAGAGTTGTATCGGTGGTCGATAGAACTTGAGGGAATATTTGTTTTGCCTTTAGCTCCTCATTAGGTTTGACACTCTTACTTATCGAAAACTGTTGCGATTCCCTATACTTGTGGGTTATCAGTAGCAGATTGATTGCTTGCCTCAACCCGCACGCCAATTTGACCAGAGGACCGCGTGTACGAGAAGCCTTGGAAGTAGAATACCGTGCTCTCCAGTGCACTGCTGAGCGTGCTGTCATCCCAGAACCAGGGCGGCTTGGTAGCGACATCATCCGGCGGAGGCGGCTCTTCAGTGGAGGATCATCGGTGGAGGCGGCACAAGGCCAGGGCGGCTCCGCGCAGCCACACTACTCGGCGGCCGGCTCAGTACGGCGGTTCAGAAAAACGGAACCTTGGCTCGACCCGGTGCGTAGGAGCTTGTCACAGCGGCAACTCGCAGATGAAGAGGAGCGGAGGGGCGACGACGGCCCTGCTTCGGCCGCGAGCTGGCGGAGGTCCACCTCAAGACGGCTCTGTTGGTCGTGGCAGCTCACCATAGCAGAGGTAGTAGGAAGGCACGGCTCGGGGCGCAGCTACGGCGGAGGCGAGTCAGCGAACCCTGGCGGCTCAACCTGCAACGAAGCGGCGCGGGCGCGTCAATGAAAGGGGCCAGGCGCAGGTGAAGCTGGTAGCTCAAAGGAACAACCAAGCTCGACGGTGGCTTGAAGGAGGCAAGGTCTCAGCTTAAGGCGGGTCAGCGGGTTAGCTCAGCGGCTCAAGTGAAGGCGGCCGGCGGAGGGGAAACGCAGCAGGCGATGGCCAACTATCGTGGACGATGGCTTGAGGGCGAATGGCGGCTCATAGTGAGGCTGTGGAGGCAACGGCGCAGCCGGGTCGAGGCCCCTGGAGCGGCGGGTTACTACTGTAATGGCGGAGAGGTGGCGACGGCGACTTCGACACGGAGCCAGCATGACAGCGCAAAGGAAACCGCAAGAGGGCGGAGCTGCGGGCAAGCGGTGACCCAGCGGGTTGAAGCCAATGCGGGGAGGACTCTGGCGAGGCTCAAGCAGCGACTCGGGGCAGCTCAAAGGCCAGATGAAGGCGAGGCCGCAGCGGCGCAACACCGGTGACTCGGCGGCCCGGTGGAGGTGGCGTTGACTTTCAAGGCCATGGCGGCGGTGGTGCACGGCGAGGCCAAGGCAGACATAGCCGTAGAGGCGTGTGGAGGCAGGGCCGCGAGGCCGGACCGTCTTGAAGCGTGGTGACGCGGGTCAGCGCGGAGATGGCCGCGAGGCACGGCCGGCTTGAGAAGCGGCGGCGCAGGTGGAGGAGGTTAACGGCAGCACGGATGCGGAGGACCCGTTGTGGCGCACGGAACGCGGCGAGGCGGGGGGCGCCAGGCGCAGATGCACGCCTGCGCGGACGGAGAAGAGCGGAGGCGGCGAGGCGAGACCGTGCGGACGCGGCGGCTCACGGCCGGCCCGACAGGATCCGTGAAGCGAGACCGGCTCGAAAGCGGAGACCAAGTTTCCTCTTTCCTCATCCACTTACGAGCCGTGGGCTGCTTCCTTTTCTTTATATTTTTTTCCAACTCAAAAGTTGAGCTCTCACGTGGATATTACTCATGTGCTCAATAGATCGGTTTGACCTTGGTCTTTACGCTGGACAAATCAATGGTTGGCTGGATACTTGCCATTGAAACGCCTTTGGTTAAGATCCTTTAGCGGATTCATCTTTGACATAGCTTCGATAATTTTGGCAGTCTTTCTTGGAAACCTGTATCCGGACGACGAAATCGTCAAATCAATTATGGCGACTTTGCAGCGATGAATCGACACGCATCCCTAATTCTCATCTCAAACTTTGAATATTCCAGCTCCAGGAGTAATCACAAAACAATGAATTTGCCGACTCTACATGCCGGGTTATCCTGCAAGATTCCTCTGTGTCAGCTCTTTTTCATATGACATATCGCGAACTTCTCGATCCCTGAAAAAGATCCCTCCAAAAACTCAACACCACTGTGCGCAGGCCTCACGGTGGGCGTCAACTGTCGTGTAATTGTCATGGCAGATGTCCTAGTGTGAGGACTTAGTCGTGAGGCCAATGCATCTATGTAGTAGCTTAAAGAGGTTGGTCGGAATCGAGGGACGCAAGGTTTTACCCAGGTTCGGCCCCTCATGATGGAGGTAAAAGCCTATATCCTGCTTCATTGATATTGATGATGATCATCATGATTACACAGATGCTCTAACTTGAGAGCTATAGACTTGTTTGTCTAACCCTAATCTATCTAACTTGTGGAATTTCTCCCTCTTGGGAGCCCTGCCCCTCCTTATATATGTTGAAGGGGCGGCTTACATGACTAGTCCTATTAGGATTAGCATTACTCTATTACAAGTGGAGTCCTAGTCCTGCTTCCTTTGTAAGGGAATACTCCTTATACTTTCCTCTTAAACCTGCCCATCATAATACGAGCCGGACTTCCATGAACCGCCTTCTGGGTCAGCGGGCCTTGTCGTCCGCCTGACTCGCCCGCCGGGTTACTAATGAGCCGCCAAGATCGGGCGGGTTACCCGTGAATCGCCAAGCTCCGGGCGGGTCACCAGTGAGTCGCCAAGATCCATCCGGGTCATACACAGCCGGGTTACACCGCGGGGTATATCCCCGACACAAAGTGTTCCTCCGGTAATCGGGAGTTGCATAATCTCATAGTCATAGGAACATGTATAAGTCATGAAGAAAGCAATAGCAGTAAACTAAATGATCATGTGCTAAGCTAACGAAATAGGTCATGTCAATCATATCATTCTCTAATGATGTGATCCCGTTAATCAAATGACAACCCATGTCTATGGTTAGGAAACATAACCATCATTGATTCAACGAGCTAGTCGAGTAGAGGCATACTAGTGACAATCTGTTTGTCTATGTATTCACACATGTATTATGTTTCCGGTTAATACAATTCTAGTATGAATAATAAACATTTATCATGAAATAAGGAAAATAAATAATAACTTTATTATTGCCTCTAGGGCATATTTCCTTCAGTCTCCCACCTACACTAGAGTCAATAATCTAGATTACACAGTAATGATTCTAACATCCATGGAGTCTTGGTGCTGATCATGTTTTGCTCGTGAGAGAGGCTTAGTCAATGGGTCTGCAACATTCAGATCCGTATGTATCTTGCAAATCTCTATGTCTCCTACCTGGACTTGATCGCGGATGGAATTGAAGCGTCTCTTGATGTGTTTGGTTCTCTTGTGAAATCTGGATTCCTTTGCCAAGGCAATTGCACCAGTATTGTCACAAAAGATTTTCATTGGACCCGATGCACTAGGTATGACACCTAGATCGGATATGAACTCCTTCATCCAGACTCCTTCATTTGCTACTTCCGAAGCAGCTATGTACTCCGCTTCACACGTAGATCCCACCACGACGCTTTGTTTAGAACTGCTCCAACTGATAACTCCACCGTTCAATATAAACACATATCCGGTTTGCGATTTAGAATCGTCCGGATCAGTGTCAAAGCTTGCACCGACGTAACCATTTACGACGAGCTCTTTGTCACCTCCATAAACGAGAAACATATCCTTAGTCCTTTTCAGGTATTTCAGGATGTTCTTGACCGCTGTCCAATGTTCCACTCCTGGATTATTTTGGTACCTCCCTGCTAAGCTAATAGCAAGGCACACATCAGGTCTGGTATACAACATTGCATACATGATAGAGCCTGTGGCTGAAGCATAGGGAACACTTTTCATTTGGTCTCTATCTTTTGCAGTGGTCGGGCATTGAGTCTTACTCAACTTCACACCTTGTAACATAGCCAAGAACCCTTTCTTAACTTGATCCATTTTGAACTTCTTTAAAACTTTATCAAGGTATGTGCTTTGTGAAAGTCCAATTAAGCGTCTTGATCTATCTCTATAGATCTTGATGCCTAATATATAAGCAGCTTCAGCGAGGTGTTTCATTGAAAAACTCTTATTCAAGTATCCTTTTATGCTATCCAGAAATTCTATATCATTTCCAATCAACAATATGTCATCCACATATAATATTAGAAATGCTACAGAGCTCCCACTCACTTTCTTGTAAATACAGACTTCTCCAAAAGTCTGTATAAAACCATATGTTTTGATCACACTATCAAAACGTTTATTCCAACTCCGAGAGGTTTGCACCAGTCTATAAATGGATCGCTGGAGCTTGCACACTTTGTTAGTACCCTTTGGATCGAGAAAACCTTCAGGTTGCATCATATACAACTCTTCTTCCAGAATTCAATTCAGGAATGCTATCTTTACATCCATTTGCCAAATTTCATAATCATAAAATGCGGCAATTGCTAACATGATTCGGAAGGACTTAAGCATCGCTACGGGTGAGAAGGTCTCATCGTAGTCAACTCCTTGAACTTGTCGAATACCTTTCGCAACAAGTCGAGCTTTGTAGACAGTAACGTTATCGTCAGCGTCAGTCTTCTTCTTGAAGATCCATTTATTCTTGATGGCTTGCCGATCATCGGGTAAGTCAACCAAAGTGCACACTTTGTTCTCATACATGGATCCCATCTCAGATTTCATGGCCTCAAGCCATTTTGCGGAATCTGGGCTCATCATCGCTTCCTCATAGTTCGTAGGTTCGTCATGGTCAAGTAACATGACCTCCAGAACAGTATTACCGTACCACTCTGGTGCGGATCTTACTCTGGTTGACCTACGAGGTTCGGTAGTAACTTGATCTGAAGTTTCATGGTCAACATCATTGGCTTCCTCACTAATTGGTGTAGGTGTCACAGGAACTGATTTCTGTGATGGACTACTTTCCAATAAGGGAGCAGATACAGTTACCTCATCAAGTTCTACTTTCCTCCCACTCACTTCTTTCGAGAGAAACTCCTTCTCTAGAAAGGATCCATTCTTAGCAATGAATGTCTTGCCTTTGGATCTGTGATAGAAGGTGAACCCAACAGTTTCCTTTGGGTATTCTATGAAGACACATTTCTCTGATTTGGGTTCGAGCTTATCAGGTTGAAGCTTTTTCACATAAGCATCGCAGCCCCAAACTTTAAGAAACGACAACTTTGGTTTCTTGCCAAACCATAGTTCATAAGGCGTCGTCTCAATGGATTTCGATGGTGCCCTATTTAACGTGAATGCAGCTGTCTCTAAAGCATAACCCCAAAACGATAGCGGTAAATCAGTAAGAGACATCATAGATCGCACCATATCTAGTAAAGTACGATTACGACGTTCGGACACACCATTACGCTGTGGTGTTCCGAGTGGCGTGAGTTGCGAAACTATTCCACATTGTTTCAAATGTAGACCAAACTCGTAACTCAAATATTCTCCTCCGTTATCAAATAGTAGAAACTTTATTTTCTTGTTACGATGATTTTCCACTTCACTTTAAAATTATTTGAACTTTTCAAATGTTTCAGACTTATGTTTCATTAAGTAGATATATGTAACACCCTCGATGCGGCTATATCTCCTATGTGTCGAAGCACGACTTAGAGGCATAACCGCATTGAAAGCAATGTCGCAAGTAAGGCAATCTTCACAACATCACATGTAGTATAGATAATAAAAGGGGAAGGTACATAGTTGGCTTACACTCGCCACGTCAAACAAAGTACATAAATAGCATTACATCATCCAATAACTCATGGCCCGACTACGGCGCCAAAGTAAAAGATCTACCCAACAGGCGACACGGTACCGATCGCCCCAACTGGGCACCACTACTGGTCATCAGGGAAAGACACATAGTAACGGCGTGAGTCCTCGTCGAACTCCCACTTGAGCTCAAGCGCGTCATCTGGAACGAAGTCATCAGGCCCTGCATCTGGTTTGGAAGTAATCTGTGAGCCACAAGGACTCAGCAATCTCGCACCCTCGCGATCAAGACTATTTAAGCTTATAGGTAAGACAAGGTAATATGTGTGGAGCTGCAGCAAGCGACTAGCATATATGGTGGCTATCATGTTCGCAAAAGAGAGCGAGAAGAGAAGGCAAAGCGCGAATGAATAATTAGAGAACAACATGCGGCAAGCATTACTCCAACACCGTGTTCACTTCTCGGACTCCGCCGAGAAGAGACCATCACAGTAACTCACACAGTTGATTCATTTTAATTAAGTTAAGGTTCAAGTTATCTACAACCAGACATTAACAAATTCCCATCTGCCCATAACCGCAGGCATGGCTTTCGAAAGTTCAAATCCCTGCAGGGGAGTCCCAACTTAGCCCATGACAAGCTCTCACGGTCAACGAAGGAATATACCTTCTCCCGAGACATTCCGATCAGACTCGGTATCCCGGTTCTACAAGACACTTCGACAAGTTAAAACAAATCCAGCAACACCGCCCGAATGTGCCGACAAATGCCGATAGGAGCTGCACATATCTCGTTCTCAGGGCACAATAGGATAAGCAATCCATACAAATAAAACCAGCCCTCGAGTTTCCCCGAGGTGGCGCTGCAAGGGGCTCTAGGTTGGACCAACACTCAGAGGAGCACTGGCCCGGGGGGGTTAAATAAGATGACCCTCGGGCTCCGGAAACCCAAGGGAAAAAGAGGCTAGGTGGCAAATGGTAAAACTAAGGTTGGGCATTGCTGGAGAAGCTTTATTCAAGGCGAACTATCAAGGGGTTCCCATTATCACCCAACCGCATAAGGAACGCAAAATCCGGGAACATAACACCGATATGATGGAAACTAGGGCGGCAAGAGTAGAACAAAACACTAGGAGAGAGGCCGAGCCTTCCACCCTTTATCAAGTATATAGATGCATTAAGACAACAAGATAATATAATGATATCCAACAAATAAATAATGTTCCAATAAGGAACGGTCTCCAATCTTCACCTGCAACTAGCAACGCTATAAGAGGGGCTGAGCAAAGCGGTAACATAGCCAATCAACGGTTTGCTAGGACATGGTGGGTTAGAGGTTTGACATGGCAATTTGGGAGGCATGATAAGCAAGTGGTAGGCATCATAGCATAGGCATAGCAAAAGAGCGAGCATCTAGCAAAGCAAGAGATAGAAGTGATTTCGAGGGTATGATCATCTTGCCTGCAAAGTTGTCAGAGTTGACTGGATCCTTGAAAGCAAACTCAACGGGGTCCTCGTTAGCGAACTCGTCTCCCGGCTCTATCCAAACAAGACAAAAAAGCAAACGGAATACAATCAACCACGTGCAAAGCTCAAACAACATGATGCAAACATGGTATGCTGTGCGGGATGCGATATGTGATGCAAATGCAAGATTTGACAAGGAAAGAAATAACCTGGCCTCAACTTGGAAATCCAAGAGTGCCACTCAAAAGATGAGGTGATTTCGCTTGAAAGCGATATAAAGATCACTGGAATCGGAGTCGCGGTTTGGAAATGGCAAGCATTTCAAATATGGCACCGGTCTGCAATAAACAGCAAGTAGCCATCTAAATGCAACATGATGAACATGCTACAGCATCCAAACATGACAACAAAATACATGATAGGGATCCATTCATGATGCTTAACAAAAGATGAACACTGAGCTACGGCCAATTCATCAATTAACAGGTTCAAACAAGCATGGCAAAAGTGCAATTGGTAAACAGATTTCAGACTTAGTGAAATTAACACTTGTCTGGAATTTCAGATCAGGTAGCACACTTTGGAGCATGAAAACTATATGCTACAGGTCCTGAACATGGCAAAGTAAAGCATGGCATGGAGCTACTCAAAGAGCTTAACAAAATTCCCTTAGTGACATTGAGCCAAAAGGGATCAGAAAATACAATTGCAAGCATGTGAACATGGCAAAAACATAATCAGATCACAGACTTAGTGAAAAACTGAAACATGCAAAATCAAATAACAAGTAGGCATGTTTACGAGCTCGATGCACTCACTACAGAGCAAGTCAAAGACAATATAAGCATACACCCATCAAGAATACACATTATACAAGCTAGACATGGCAAGAACAATAACATAGCATGCACGGATCAACTACAACATCCTCGGCAAAATCGCTAACAAGTAGACAATCTGCCCAGATTCACGAAATAGTAAAAGTAGAGCTCGATTGACACAATCTAGGGTGCTCCATAATTTCAAACAAATACATGGATGGATAGAGCACTACAAGATTAACAAAACATCCTTACTGATCATCCTCAAAAGAGGCACAGATCACTAGGAAACAATAAGAACATATGGCATATTGATAAAATCAGTCCAAGGACTTAGTGAAATTGCTAAGTCCCTGAAATCAGCATTAACGAATGCACCACTTTGCAAGCTTCTTCTAGTCACCACACACATCACAAAAAATACATGGATTGCACCTCTGAAAAGAGGGCAAAGCATATAACAAAACATATGTAGAGCTCAGGGGCATATCATGCACACATTAATCATGGCAAAAATAACAAATAACTATTTGGAGCAGCAGATCTGACAATTATCCCAAATAGCATTCTCCTAACAGCATTCCGGGCATCAAGATGAACTCAAATGAAAATGATGCAATGAGATGAAATGATGTACTCTCTGAGGTGAACATTTTGATATGCTATATGCCCAAAACGAAGCTACGGATGTGGAGTTATGATGCGATGAACATTGCCAAAAATTAAGGGGAGAAGGGAAAAAAGTCAACCGACGTTTGAATCCAGATGTAGGGTTCTACGCCGGGTACTGTAGCACGGGGCCAAGGTTCACCGAAAATGGAGGAGTGGTGGTCGGGGCTTGACGAGGAGGCGGCGGGGAGGCGCGGATCCGGTTGCCAGAGCTCGGGGCCGGGACGGCGGACGGCGGAGGCGCGGCTACAGCGGAGGAGAAGGCGGCGGTGAGGTGCGGCGCCGGCCGGAGGGAGCTCCGGAGCTCGCCAACGATGGCGTACGCGGTGGCCGGAGCGGGGCGGCTCGGGCACGCTCGGCCGCGCGGGAGGGAGACGAAGGCGGGCGGCGGCGCAGGCGTCTGGGCCGCGGGGGCCTCCCGCGGGCTCGGGCGGGCCGGCGGCGAAGTGGTCTCCGCGGGGACACGTGGAGGAGCCTCGTTGGTCGGCGGCGGCGGGCGGACGTGTCCAGCCCAATTCAGACACGTCCGGCGGCGAGGGGAGCAGATTTTTAGGGTTTGGAAGGAGGGGATCCGGAATTTTCGAGGAGGGGTCTATATAGAGAGGTGGAGGGAGCTAGGAGAATCCAAATGAGGTGCGGTTTTCGGCCACGCGATCGTGATCGAACGCTCTAGACGATGGAGAGGATTTTGGTGGGTTTTGGGCCAAATTGGAGGGGTGTTGGGCTGCAACACACACGAGGCCTTTTCGGTCCCTCGGTTAACCGTTGGAGCATCAAACGAAGTCCAAATGGTACGAAACTTGACAGGCGGTCTACCGGTAGTAAACCAAGGCCGCTTGGCAAGTCTCGGTCCAATCCGGAAATGTTTAACCCCCACACACGAAAGAAAGGTAGACATGACCACCGGAGGAGAACGGAGCGCCGGAATGCAAAACGGACAACGAGGAAAATGCTCGGATGCATGAGACGAACACGTATGCAAATGAAATGCACATGATGACATGATATGAGACGCATGACAACGACAAAAACACACGGCGACAAAAACCCGAACCCGAGGAAATAAAATAACTTAACGCCGGAAACAGCAAGAGTTGGATTACATATTAGGTAAATCGTATCCGAGGTGTTACAATATACCCATATCTACTTAAATCATCTGTGAAGGTGAGAAAATAACGATACCCGCCGCGAGCCTCAATATTCATTGGACCACATACATCAGTATGTACGATTTCCAACAAATTCGTTGCTTGCTCCATTGTTCTGGAGAACGACATTTTAGTCATCTAGCCCATGAGGCATGGTTCGCAAGTACCAAGTGATTCATAATCAAGTGATTCCAGAAGTCCATCAGTATGGAGTTTCTTCATGCGCTTTACACCAATATGACCCAAACGGCAGTGCCACAAATAAGTTGCACTAACATTATCAACTCTACATATTTTGGCTTCAACATTATGAATATGTGTATCACTACTATCGAGATTCAACACAAATAGACCACTCTTAAAGGGTGCATGACCATAAAAGATATTACTCATATAAATAGAACAACCATTATTCTCAGATTTAAATGAATAACCGTCTCGCATCAAACAAGATCCATATATAATGTTCATGCTTAACGCTGGCACCAAATAACAATTATTCAGGTCTAAAACTAATCCCGAAGGTAGATGTAGAGGTAGCGTGCCGACGGCGATCACATCGACTTTGGAACCATTTCCCACGCGCATCGTCACCTCGTCCTTAGCCAGTCTTCGCTTAATCCGTAGTCCCTGTTTCGAGTTGCAAATATTAGCAACAGAACCAGTATCAAATACCCAGGTGCTACTACGAGCTCTAGTAAGGTACACATCAATAACATGCATGTATAAGTCATGAAGAAAGCAATAGCAGTAAACTAAACGATCATGTGCTAAGCTAACGAAATGGGTCATGTCAATCACATCATTCTCTAATGATGTGACCCCGTTAATCAAATGACAACCCATGTCTATGGTTAGGAAACATAACCATCATTGATTCAACGAGCTAGTCAAGTAGAGGCATACTAGTGACAATATGTTTGTCTATGTATTCACACATGTATTATGTTTCCGGTTAATACAATTCTAGCATGAATAATAAACATTTATCATGAAATAAGGAAATAAATAATAACTTTATTATTGCCTCTAGGGCATATTTCCTTCACTTCATATCTCAAAACAATCATCAAGTATCAAACTTCTCATAGTATTCAATGCACTTTTTATGATAGTTTTTATTATACCCATCTTGGATGCCTCTCATATTAGGACTAATTTTATAGCCAAAGCAAATTACCATGCTGTTCTAGAGGACTATCAAAATGATATAAGTGAAGCATGAGAGATCAATAATTTCTATAAAATAAAACCACCACCGCGCTCTTAAAAAGGTATAAGTGAAGCACTAGAGCAAAATTTATCTAGCTCAAAAGATATAAGTGAAGCACATAGAGTATTCTAATAAATTCCGATTCATGTGTATCTCTCCAAAAGGTGTGTACAGCAAGTATGATTGTGGTAAACTAAAAATCAAAGACTCAAATCATACAAGACGCTCCAAGCAAAACACATATCATGTGGTGAATAAAAATATAACATCAAGTAAAGTTACCGATGGACGAAGACGAAAGAGGGGATACCTTTCGGGGCATCCCCAAGTTTAGGCTTTTGGTTGTCCTTGAATTTTACCTTGGGGTGCCTTGGGAATCCCCAAGCTTAGTCTCTTGCCACTCCTTATTCCATAATCCATCAAATCTTTACCCAAAACTTGAAAACTTCACAACACAAAACTCAACAGAAAATCTCGTGAGCTCCGTTAGTATAAAAAAAAACCACCACTTAAGTTACTGTAATGAACTCATTATTTATTTATATTGGTGTTAAACCTAATTTATTCCAACTTCTCTATGGTTCATACTCCCTGATACTAGCCATAGATTCATCAAAATAAGCAAACAACACACGAAAAACAGAATCTGTCAAAAACAGAACAGTCTGTAGTAATCTGTAGGTTTCAAATACTTCTGTAACCCCAAAAATTCTGAACTAAACTTTTGGACGTGAGGAATCTGTCCATTAATCATCTTCAAAAAGAATCAACATAATCTCACTCTCCAGTAAAAAATGGCAGCAAATCTCGTGAGCTCTAAAGTTTCTGTTTTTTACAGCAAGATCGCAAAAACTTCCCCCAAGTCTTCCCAAAGGTTCTACTTGGCACAAACACTAATTAAAAGCATAAAACCACATATAACAGAATCTAGATGAATTATTTATTACTAAACAGGAACAAAAAACAAGAAACAAAAATAAAATTGGGTTGCCTCCCAACAAACGCTATCGTTTAACGCCCCTAGCTAGGCATTGATAATTTCAATGATACTTCACATGAGAGACAAGAATTGAAGCAAAAAGAGAGCATCATGAAACACATGATAAACACATCTAAGTCTAACATACTTCCTATGCATAGGCATCTTATAGGCAAACAAATTATCATAGCAAGCAAAAGCTAGCATATGCAAGGAAGCGAAAAGAAACAATAGCAATCTCAACATAACGAGAGGTTATTTAGTAACATGAAACTTTCTACAATCATATTTTCCTCTCTCATAATAATTACATGTGGGATCATAAGAAAATTCAACAATATAGCTATCACAAAACATATTATTAACGCGATCCACAGGTGTGCAAAGTTGACGCTCTTCCAAAATAGTGGGATTAACATTAACTAAAGTCATGTCCTCTCCAAACCCACTTTTATCAAAAAAAAATATAAGATTGAACATTCTCCAAATATGTGGGGTCTAAAGTTGACACTTTTCCAAACCCACTTTCAATAATATTGCAAACACTATTATCAATCTCATATTCATCATGGGGCTTAAACAAATTTTCAAGATCAAAAGAAGAATCACCCCAATCATGATCATTGCAAAAAATAGTAGTTATAGCAAAACTAGCATCCCCAAGCTTAGGGTTTTGCATATTATTAGCACAATTGACATTAATAGAATTTATAATAACATCATTGCAATCATGCTTTTCATCGAAGGAACTATCAAGTATGGGTGCAATAGCAACGATCTCGTTTAACATAAGGAACTATAGCAAATTCATCTTCATAAATATTGGTATCATGGCCACAAGAATAGAAAGCATCATGTTCATCAAGGGATATTTAAATCAAATCATAGGAATCATAATTATCTATAGATTCATGCATATCATTATTTTCTTCCGAAGCAATGGTCATTCTTTCAATAAGTTCTTTGGCATAGACATTATGAGCATAGTTTTCATAGCAATAAGTATGTCAAAATTTTCAGATTCGTAGAGAGTAATATCATACTTTTCAATCGAAGAAGCAACTTCATAAGCACCCTTAAAAGCAACAAATTCTTCAATTTGTTCGACATCGTAGTAACTATAAACACCCTTTGCATAAGAAGATAATATTTCATTGTCATTAAACTCACATAGGTAGGGGAGGTGTTTTTTAGGGTTCTTAGAGCAACAAGTAAAATCATAAATTTCACAAAGATTCCAAGCATAACACAGTAATATGTTTATTAGATCCCGTAAGAGTCTCCCTTTTTCAGACAAACGGTGACGCACAAAATGAGCATGCTCATCTAAAGATTTCCCATCAACTAGGATAGTTGGGGTTTCAGCACGAGCGCATAAGGATCGAAGATGATCCAAGTAGAACACTTTAAGTGGATCCATATCAATAGATTTTTAGCAAGCAAAGATGCAAGCAAATAGAAGGCACATGGAAACACAAACAAATATACATACGGGAAGAAGGCGAAGAAAAGGGAAAGGTTTTCGAAAATCGTTTTAGAAGTGGGGGAGAGGAAAACAAGAGGCAAATGGCAAATAATGTAATGCAAGGGATAAGAGTTTGTGATGGGTACTTGGTATGTCTTGACTTGTGCGTACGTCTCCCCGACAACGGTGTCAGAAATCCTTTTTGCTTCCTCTTGAGCACTGCATTGGTTTTCCCTTGAAGAGGAAAGGATGGTGCAGCAAAGTAGCGTAAGTATTTCCCTCGTTTTTTGAGAACCAAGTTATCAATCCAGTAGGAGACTACACGCAAGTCACCTCGCACCTACACAAACAAATAAGAACCTTGCAACCAACGCGATAAAGGGGCTGTCAATCCCTTCATGGCCACTTGCAAAAGTGAGATCTGGTAGAGATAATAAGATAAATATTTTTGGTATTTTTATGATATAGATTGAAAGATAAAGATTGCAAAATAAACGGTAATAGAAATAGCAAGTTTGATATGAAAATAATATGATGGAAGATAGACCCAGGGCCATAGGTTTCACTAGTGACTTCTCTCAAGACAGCAAATTCTACGGTGCGTGAACAAATTACTGTGGAGCAATTGATAAGAAAACGAATAATTATGAGAATATCTAGGCATGATCATGTGTATAGGCATCACGTCCGCGACAAGTAGACCGAAACGATTCTGCATCTACTACTATTACTCCACATCGACCGCTATCCAGCATGCATCTGGAGTATTAAGTTCATAAGAACAGAGTAACGCATTAGGTAAGATGACATGATGTAGAGGGATAAACTCAAGCAATATGATATAAACCCCATCTTTTTATCCTCGATGGCAACAATAAAATACATGCCTTGCTGCCCCTGTTGTCACTGGGAAAGGACACCGCAAGATTAAACCCAAAGCTAAGCACTTCTCCCATTGCAAGAAAGATCAATCTAGTAGGCCAAGCCAAACTGGTAATTTGAAGAGACTTGCAAAGATATTAAATCATGCATAAAAGATTTCAGAGAAGAATCAAATATTGTTCATAGATAATCTTGATCATAAACCCACAATTCATCGGATCTCGACAAACACACCGCAAAAAGAATTACATCGAATAGATCTCCAAGAGAATCGAGGAGAACTTTGTATTGAGATCCAAAGAGAGAGAAGAAGCCATCTAGCTAATCACTATGGACCCGAAGGTCTGTGGTAAACTACTCACACATCATCAAAGAGGCTATGGTGTTGATGTAGAAGCCCTACGTGATCGATTCCCCCTCCGGCGGAGCGCCGGAAAAGGCCCCAAGATGGGATCTCACGGGTACAGAAGGTTGTGGCAGTGGAAAATAGGGTTTTGTGGTGCTCCTGGATGTTCTCGGGGTATATGGGTATATATAGGAGGAAGAAGTAGGCCAGTGGAGCTGCGAGGGGCCCACGAGGGTGGGGGGCGCGCCCCCTGCCTCATGGCCTCCTCGCTTCTTTCTTGACGGCCACTCCAAGTATACTGGATCACGTTTGTTCCAAAAATAACTCCCCCAAAAGTTTCATTCTGTTTGATATTCCTTTTCCGCGAAACACTGAAATAGGCAAAAAAACGGTAATTTGCACTAGGCCTTTGGTTAGTAGGTTAGTCCCAAAAATAATATAAAAAGGTAAATTAAAGCCCATTAAACATCCAAAACAGATAATATAATAGCATCACTACAAAAAAATACACTTCCGTGATGATACGTGTTTGTCACCGTAGGTCGCGTTTTCTATCATGCATGTACATCCATGACAAATTTATGACAGAATCAAGATAGTCATACCTGTGCTGTCATAGAAGTGTTCCATGACATTGCCAAAATTATCATCACGGAAGTGTCCACTTCCATGACGATAAATCACGCGTCACAGAAGTGCTTTCGTCAAGGGTGACAGACACGTGGCATCCACCGTAACGAAACGCCGTTAAGCTATCGGGTCGGATTTTGGATCCGATAACCCGTTAACAGCCACAACCAATGCCGATTTTCCACGTGTAAAATTCTCATTGGCTGACGGATCCACGCGTCAGCTCCACGTTGGCACAGGTGTCACTCATCCAACGGTCGAGATGGGCCTATGATATGTTGACACGTGGACCGGCCCAAAAGTGGCCCACAAAGATTAAATGGGCCGGCCCAACCGAAGGCCCATAAGATTTAGCAGACCATAATGGGCCGGCCCAGCTAAAGGCCCACAAAATTTAGCGGACCATAATGGGCCGGCCCAGCTAAAGGCCCACATGATTTTGCAGACCATAATGGGTTGGCCCAGCTAAAGGCCCACAAGATTTTGCGACCACAATGGGTCGGCCCAGCTAAAGGCCCACAAGATTCTGCCGACCATAATGGGCCGGCCCAGCTAAAGGCCCAACATTCTCTGTCAAATCGACCCGTCAACAGCCTGTCCTAAACTTCTCGTCAACGCGGCCCATGGTCACTTCTGGCCCGTTAACAGTCTGCTAAGTAATTGGGCTGAATTACGGCCCGGTGTATTTCCGGTCTGTTAAAGGTCCGGCTTCATCTGGGCCCATTTACAGGCCATCAAAACTTTCGGCCCATAAACGACCGTGAAGGATTTGGGTCATATTCGGCCATGTCTGATATTCGGCCTGTTAGAGGCCCACTATAGCTTTGGGCCACTTTCGGCCTGTTGTCATTTTCGGCCTGTTAACGCCGGACGTAAACCATGGGCCATATGTGGCCCAGCGTCATATCAGGCCCATTAACGGCCCATATAAAAATTACGATAATCTAGCCCGACCGAAGTTCCGGCCTGTTAAAGCCCCGTGTATTAGATCGGTGCATTTACAGCCCGTCCCAATTTCGGCCTGTTAAAGTCCAGTGGGTTATTTGGCACAATTAGGGCCCAATCTCACTTTCGGTCTATTAAAGGCCCATGTATTTTATGGGCTCGAGATATTTACACCTGTAAACGGCCTATTTTTACTGAGGGCCCAAATTATGTTTAGGCTTGTTAAAGGCCCAATATGGGCACAGGCCTACCATAAAAATATGAAAGCTTATGCTGATTTAGGCCCAGATATTTTTAGTGGGCTACATGCCAATTTCAGCCCGTAATCGTTTTTAGCCCAATTGGAATGGGCCCGACGAATGTTGGCATGTTGGGCTCCTACGAAGCTTTCGGCCGAATACATTACTAAGATAAACCTACACTATACAAAAATAGCATCGTAATTACTGCAGCCTGAGGCAGCATCATAAATGTTGTATCACAATAATATAAATTCCAACCATACAACAAAAGGCCTGATGGCATAAAGTTTATAGTCCTTCCAGATAAAAGCACCATCAGATGCATAGAAGCACAGATCATTTGACCTGAGTGCTAATGTTTCAGGCTGTAGAATCTGATGGAGCAGCACGATCTCCACCTTTTTCCACCATTGCTCTTGAACAATGAAGCAAATGTCTGATAGTCTGGTTTCAAAACCATTCATATCTTGATGACATTTCTCAACCACTATTCTTGTTTCCGAAACAACGTCCATTAGGGATTGGACTTGTGTCTGGAGCACAGATATATCACTCTGTCAAGCAGGAAGATTTTGTTCAGTAGGCGATTTGGACGAGGTTACCTTAACAACCAACCCAGAATTGCGCAGGAAGGTGCTTTTTGCACTGTTAGTGGAGAGATACTGACGCACTGCAGCGAGAGGTGACATTGTGCCTGTAGTAGCCTCGTCACCTTCAGGTGGTTGTGGCTGTTCAATCATTTGTTCCACAGCTTCCTGAAAGTTTGAACTTGTAGATTAGTGTAGCAGATAAGTTACTAATGAGATAAAAACAAACAAAGTAGGTTAAACGTTTATACATAACTTATTTTGGTGAACTACTGTAATACATTAGCATGTATTGTAGTGCCAACTACATAATAAAATCACTTTCAGAACATATGTCCATGTAGCATGCCTACTGTATTGTCTATTTCCTCACATTCGTTGACATCTAAGGATAAAGAGACATGGTTTAAAGTAGGATGAACATAGTATGACATCATTCATATCATGGGCAAACAGATATATAACAAACAGGCTATTTTATCATTGTGTGCGCACGTGAACATAACAACTAGATTACAGATCAAGACCAAAAGAATATCCTTCATCTCTTTTAAACCATGTAAGGTGAAATGATACGTTAAGACAACTGTGAATAAAAGTGAACAGAGTAACTGACATTGGCTACAAACCAAGTAGTTAAATGAACACATCACAGTACCAATCAGTTCAAGGCACGAGGAGTAAGGACTTACAACGGCGGCTTGAACTGGTGTGCTCATGCCCTTCATCTTGCTGGTGTGGCAATCCTTGAAGATTTGCACTGCATTCGGTTCAGGTTCTTTTTGGTCCGCACGAGATTTCCTCTGTATTTGGAACAAGTCAATATAGATACGATAATATGGCACAAAAAAGAAGGAAGTAGCAGCTATTTACAAGAGCCTCGCAGTGTGCAATATAGCTACGAAATCCTGTGGTCTGTTGGAATTTCACTTTAGAATGGTTGGTTTTGTTCTTCAAACAGTTAGCCTAGAAGAAGATACACTTGTAAGGCACATACATAAATACAAGTTCAATATGTGGTCTGATCAAATACATATAGCCTACCTGATACTTTGGATCAGACCAGTGTTTAACGAGGGTTGTCCAGTCTTCATCTGTAATATATTTCACTGGAGATGTTTGGGCGATTTCATTGTTAGCCTTGCCTTCAAAGTGAGATTTTCTAAGGTGGTACTGATACTGTCGCAGAGTAGACTGAAAAACATGAGTGCATGCTTGTCTAGTTGCATCATCTTTCGGATCCAACTTGAACCTCATCTGTTGAAAAAAGAATGTGAGTCTTATTAGGAGGAAGCTAGAAAGTATGGGACAGAGAAAGATAATATTACTAATTGTGATGAATAACATTACTTACGGATAAATGGTCAAGGAAGGTGTTAAACTGGGTATTGTCTTTCTCATTCTTGTGCTGGATCCACGTTGGGAGGATACGTGCATGACACCTAACGGCTGCCTCTGATACTAACTTGGCTGACTCTGTAGCATCACGTGGCCTTTTTAAACCTGCCTCAAAATGGATCTCCATTCTTCCTCCTTTAGATTTTGTTAATCTGTCAAGCATTATCCCAGATGTCTGTTTCCGCTTGCGCCGTGGTGCTAGTTCAACAACGAATATGGAAAGTGTTAGTGTACATCAAACTGTGAGAGTACATATAAAGGAGCATGCAACTGCAACTTGAATCGGTCAGGTACCGTCTTGGTGTTGATGCTCATGAGGTTCATCTGATCTTGCCAAGTCCTGTTGTGTCAGCAGTGCTTCGGAAGTAGTGTTAGGTGTGAAGGCAGCTTGGGAACTGGCCAGTTCCGGAGCAAACGAACGAGTAACTGGTTGAGATGCTGGTATAGTTGAAGCGGATGTTGCAGCTGGTGGAGCAGGTGATACTGTGTTTGTAGATTTAGCCGGTGGACTTGGACCTTCTACTGCACTATAAGTACCAGCAGAATCTCGACGGCAGAACCTTTTCCGTTTCACTCGACGAGTAACAGCACTCCCTACTATATTATTTTCCTTGCTCTTTTTTGACTTTGCCATGTCAAGTTGTACCCACAACACAAAAGAATAAAATCACTCTTCAGAACTCATTGATGCATGATACAGACAAGCAATACTTTGATGTAAGACAACCATATGAGGATGGAATATGTAAGAAAAACAGGAAGGCATGACATATTCACAGCTACGATGTGCAAACTAAGCAGAAGGATTTTCAAGAAAATAGAAGTAATGCAAGCTAGAAACCATATGAAAGATGCAACCAATATTACTCTGCCAAGTTAAAAGTGTCTTGTCATAAGTGGAAATTCGAAAAATTAGAAGCAGTACAACGTAGAAATCAATGCAAGATGCAACCACTATCAAACTGCCATGTTAAAAGCGTCCAATCATAAGTGACTGATGCGGGATACACAACAATAGTACTTTGATGTAAGAACATGGTATGATAGATAGATGCAGTGTATTCTAGACACAGAAAGCCATGTCATATGCACATGTATAACATATAAACTCAGCAGGTGCAATTTAATCAAAATAGAAGAAATACAGGCTAGACAACATATGCAACATGAAACCAATTATCACACTGTCAACTTAGAGAAAGCACCTACGATGGTGGAGTACGGGAGATGAACTCATCATGTAGACTTGGGACTTCAACTTCATTAGCAGTAGCAGTGGCAAATCTAGGGAGTCTCTGTTTGCGTCGGTGCGGAGGACCACCAACATCCCCTAACTTACTCTTTTCCTTCCTATTTTCTGATATTGCCTTATGAAGTCAAAACCACAAGAAGATGAATAAAATTAGCTCTGCATAACTGGTTGATGCATGATACAGACGAACACTACTTTGATGTAAGGCAAGCGCAGGATAGGAGGATGGAATATATACAAAAAAAGACAGTGTTTCATATTCACACGTACGATAGGAGGATGGAATATGTATGAAAAAACAGTAAGCGGAAGGCATTTCAACAAAATTAGAAGAAATGAAAGGTAGGCACCATATGAACATGCAACCAATATCACTCTATCAGGTAAAAAGTGTCTCGTCGTAAGTGCCATTTCAAGAAATTAGAAGCAGTACAAGCTAGAAGACAATGCAAGATGCAACCTACATCACAGTCCCAAGTTAAATGTGTCTTATGGGTAAGTGATCGTTGCAGGTATAAGTTGTAAGCTACGGAGATGCAATTCAACATAATCAGAAGCAATACAAACTAGACATCATACGAAAAACGCAACCACGTATAACAGTTCCAAGTAAGAGCAAGCACCTGTGATGGTGGAGTAGGGGAGATGTGCTCATCATGTACACGTATGTTCTAGAAACAGGAACACGTGTCATATTCACAGGCATTATGTGTAAAGTAAGCAGATGCAATTCAAGTTAGAAGCAATACAAGCTAGACATCATACGCAACATGCAACCACATATAATAGTGTCAAGTTAGAGCAAGCACCTGTGATGGTGGAGTAGGGGAGATGTGCTCATCATCTACACAGCTACGTTGACTGTCCAGCCTTGTGTTGTCTTGCGTATCTTGTTGGGAGGATAGCGGAGTAGAATCTGTAGAGACCCCCTGTTTGAGTTGCTCCGAAGGACCACCATCATCCACTGTCGGACTAATTTCCTTCAGCTATAATGGTTTTGCATTGTGAAGTTAAACCGATAAGAAAAAGGAATAAAATTCGCTCTTCAGAACTCATTCATGCATGATACTGATGAACACTACTCAGATGAAAGGCAAACACATGATGCGAGGATGGAATATGTATGAAAAATGGGATGGTGTGACATATTCACACCTATGATGTAGTAACTAAGCAGAAGGCATTTCAACAAATTAGAAGCACTACAAGCTAGACACCATATGAAAGATGCAACCGATATCACTCTGCCAAGTTCAAACTGTATGGCGTTTCAACAAATTAGAAGCAGTACATGCTAGAAATCATATCCAAGACACAACCAATATCACAGTGGCGACTTAAAGGTGCCTTATCATAAGATATAGTATGTACCAAAAACAGGAAAGCGTGTAATATTCACATGTATCATGTGTAAGCTAAGAAGATGCAGTTTACACTAATTAGGAGCAATACGAGCTAGACACCATATGCAACATGCAACCAGATATCACACTGCCAAGTTAGAGCAAGCACCTTGGATGGTGGAGTAGGGGAGCGGAGACTTGGACCTTGTAATACACTATCAGTACAAGGAGAATCGGTACAGATGCTCCGTTTACATTGCTGCAGAGGACCACCATCATCGCCTTCCTTACTCTTTTCCTTCCTATTTCTTGATTTTTCCTTGCCAAGTCAAACCCACAAGAAAAAGGAATAAAATTTGCTCTTTAGAACTCATTGATGCATGATACTGACGAACACTACTTTCATGTAAGACGAACACTACATATCACACTGCCAAGTAAGAGAAAGCACCTGCGATGGTGGTGTGGGGGAATTGCGGTGATCAACTAGAGAGCTACGTTGACTATCTTCATTTAGCCTTGTTGTTTCTTGAGAATCATGTGGGGAGGATGACACTGCACTCTTTAAACGAGTATGGCGTCTCACAGAAACCCACCCGGGTGACTGTCTCATCATAAGTGATTGACGAGGGATACAAAAGAGCATTAGTTTGGTGTACGAACATGGTTAATAGGCGTATGTAGTATGTATCAAAAACAGGAAGGAATGCCATTATCAAAGGTATAATGTGTAAAGTAAGCAGATGCAATTTAACCAAATTGGAAGCAATACAAGCTAGACACCATATGCAACATGCAACCACATTTGACAAAGCGAAGTTAAAGCAAGCACCTGGGATGGTTGTGTGTGGCAATTGAGATCATCAACTGCAGAGCTACGTTTACTGTCTCCAACTGCTGACACTGCACCCGTTAGAGCGCTAGAATGCTTAGTGCTTATCTTTGAATTACACTGGAGCGACTTCTGTCTTTTCTTTTCTGCATTCATCAACACTGCGTCAGGGTCTGAAATACCCATGCATAAAACAACAATAGTGTGAGTATGGGTGAAGTGTGTGCACAATTAGTACAATGTAAAGGTAGCAGATAGCAGGTCGGTGAGAAGTAAATGACGGGAGACATATGATAGCTCTACAACATGCATGGCACACTAAATTACTACATGACTCTATGAAAATAATAGTCGACTGAAAGCAAATAGGTCAGTCCATTTTTTCTGCGCCGTTCGATGTACAAAGAACGGGCAGATCGCCTTCATCTACCTCCAGCGAGTCAGTGTTGACGATCTTCCTCGAAACGCCAGCGACCACCGGCCCAGTATTCCTCCCCTGCCTGCGCCCTCCCCTCGACCTCACCGCACTGCCGTGCTTGGCACCGCCCCCCGGCCATCCATTCAAGCCCCGCCGACCTCCAGATTGGGCACAAGCAGCTCCTGCGCCCCACACCCCTATGATAGACACCGATGCGCCGCTTCCCCGGGGAACAGGAGGACTAGGTGCTCCGCGCGCCTAAGCGGGTGTTGCTTCTTTTAATTGCGGTTTGACTGACCCTGAATTGAAATCCAGGCGGGCTACTGACCTCTAGCAAAGGTGAAATAGTACAAGGGAGGAAACCTTGTGCATTTAGTATCACGAAGAAGATGAAGTAAGAAGCACTCAACTAGTTTCTTTCGTGGGATGAATACGGTGTGAGCGGAGACGTAAGATTTGCACGAATAAGGGAATAGGAGTACCTCTTTATGCTGGCAGTGATGTGTCCTCCTTCTGTTTTTCTGACGGTCTTCTTGTTGTTCGCCGGAAACCAGAAGTTGTGGAGGACGGTGTAGCCTTGGACGAACACATGGCCAAGTTGTTGAGTGTGGTGCGGTGGCCGTCTGTCAGCAGCGGGAAAGCAGATCCGAGGCGGGGAACGACGGCGTAGCGGAAACAGCTCTGTGTGGTGGACGGTTGCAAAAGTGGAGCCGCGGCAGTGAGGTGCAGGACGGCGTGGTCGGAGTGGTTCTAGTACGGCGCACGTCGGCGTCAGCGTCGTGGAGGCAGCTCTGCCTTGGCTTCAGCTGCTAAGTCCTTGAGGGCGTTGCGGTTGCGGTTGCGTTGGACGACGACGTCTGGGTACCGGCTTCGGCGTGATGGAGGAGGGCGGTGGTGGATTGGCCACTATGGGGTGGAGGACGGAGGAGGCTGGGGTTTTTCGGCTGGTGGAGAGGGCGTTTTCGCGCCCACGGAGTATGAATGGGGAAACGGAGGGAGGCGGGGAACTAAGGGGGAACAATGTTTCGGTTTGAGACGCGCTTGTTTGAAATTTGGGGAAAGTTACAAACTTTCCCCCCATCTAAAATTTCAGACATATTGCGGGTTGGGGGTAGGACAGTCATGTCAGGTGTCCCAAATGTGGGCGGGATAGATTCTGGCCGAGCGCATGGGTAGGCGTCCACGGCGTATGAATGCTTCTCTGGCGTCTTGGTGAAGTTACAAACCTACCCCGGTTTAGACCTTTGGACATCGGGCTGATAGGCTACATGGGCCAGAGTCGGGAAAGTAATTTCCTACCACCAAAACATTAGTCTCGCGCGGTTTCGGGTGACCAGAGGCCTATTTGGCGCTTCGTTCAATATTTGGGAGCAGAAGCATTAACGTTTTTAGTTCTCTTGAATTGAACTTTCAGGATTTGTCAAACTTCACAAATCTTTACTCTTGAAAATCCTAAAGCTACGGTTATTTTGGAATGGAGGGGGTACATTTGAATATACATTGTACACAAGTATATATTAAAAAATATGCAACTTACCTCAGTTCATGCATGGTTCCAGATATAATCTCCTCGGTTGCAAAAAAAAGTTAGATATGCGTATGAATATATATATAGCATGTTCAAACTCACAACAAAGATTGATGCCCCCTTTTACATCTGATTTACAAATGCCATTATCTCGGGTTCAAATAGATGAATGCACTTCCTATGAATACGAATCTTCGAAACCCCCTTTATGTTGAATTCGACATGTTTCTATTTCGTAGCTAGCAATTTGGAATGTATCCATGCAAGTGACAAATGTATAAAGTGCTTCGCACTAACAACATGGAGTGCACTAATTAATGTTTATATATGAATTGCAAAAGCATCCGTTGCCTGTATTTCAAACCGCTCTCACTCTATGGATCGATAATATGAAATAAACACATGCACATGCTAGAATTCAATTGCAGTTGAAGAAAGAGCCTACTCCTGGTACTGTATATTAGTGATAGGGGTGTGTACAAAGTACACGTGAATACCAGGCATTGTGCGTGTGTGTATACTATCGACGAACTAGCCCCCAAGCATGTATAACATACTAAGGGCCTAGGGTTACAAATAATATATAGTGGGCTTATCACCAGTGGGGATAGAGTCCTCCGCGACTCTGGTAGCTTCATGTTGTACGCCGAGTCCTCCACATGGGTCTTCGTATAACACGTCTGGGTCCAACCTATATGTGGCGCAGGATGGAATCGACCCATGAGTCTTCATGTTGACCCACCACAACTAGAAATGATGTGCCCACCACACCACACACGCAATTGTCCACTAAGAAAATAAGCATATACAATAGTACAATGGTATCTAGCTCATGATACGTCTCCATATTTTGTTGATGACACTGACGGACTTTGCATTTGATGCGTGCTCCGTATTTTGTTGACGACACTTACGGTCATTGTATTTGAAGCGAAAGCATGATATGGTCACTGGACTTCAGAATAATCTCATCACGGTCACCACATACATTTTGTCGTGCTAACCAACATGTGGTTGGATGGTTAGAGGACAGTGGTTTCTCGAGCCCACCAAGGTTAAAGTCCCGGTGCTCGCATTTATCATGTGTTAATTTCAGTATTTTCCGGCGGCGTACGTTCAGTGGGAGGAGACGTTCCACTCGACTACGAGGCACCTATGGTGACTTCGTAAAATCTCAAGATCATATATGCTGGCCCACTCTCTCGAAGGTGCTCATAGTGGTAGGGTTCGTGTGTGTGCGCTTATAGCGGTGAGTGCTTGCGTGTATATATGAGCCCTTGCGTCTGTACCGTGTTAAACAAATACATATCATGGTTATACGGTCACTGGCTCACCCGTACAACTCTGTATTTTGTTGATGACACAATCAATTGACCAGTCAAACGTTCCACGCGGCGCAACTAGTGTTCCACCATCGGGGCGCGTAACCATGGGGCCCACCTATCAGCCCGTATATGAAAGAAAGAAATGGTAATTTCAGTCTGTACTGTGTTAATAAAATAGGAGTACATTTTAGGGTGATCATACGGCCACTGGCTCACCATACAGCTCCGTAATTTGTTGATAACACGATTAATTGACCAGTCAAACGGTCCACATTCAGCAGCGCACATTACCATAGGGCCCAACCGTCAGCGCGTATATGAAGGATAGAAATGGTAATAAATTAGTGGTCGGTGGGTATTCGAAGTCGTGAGACCTCTGGTTGGCAGTCACCGGCGGTTGGCGGCGTTCATTGGGCGGTGGGGTGGGGATCCCCGGAGAAAAAGCTCGGCGGGGGGGGGGGGCTAGAGGGATGGCCGGTGCGGCAGCGGACCAGCGGTGGGGAATGGTTTCGGGGAGGGCAGGCCGGCCGCGGGCGGCGGGGGCTGGCGGTCCGGCCGGTGGTGGCTGGCGGCTCAGGGGGGTGGAGTTTGATGATAAACTGGAGGCCCTTGATTTTGTATCCAACGGCTGGAAAATCTAATGACCAGAGATGAAAAAGTCAGTCGACTAACGTGTAGCCTCACCCCGCACGTACACATGCACGCACGCAAGACACGCACGCATGTAGGCGTGGAACACTGACACGTACACATGCACGCATGCTGGCGTGCAACATTGACACGTACACATGCACTCACGAACACACGCACGTACGCACCCATGCATGCAACACTGAAACGTACCCTTGCACGCACGCAACACTCGCATGCCTGCATGCACACAGCACACGACGCAAGACACACGTTCAACCTATACGTGCATGCACCCTTTGTTAAGGACATGGATTGTTACGGGTATTAATCAATCTTATCTGTGACAAGCAGAACAGTGATGTTTGCAGCGGTCTTTATGAATCACAATGTATCGAACGGGCTATCAACATAGTAGGCTTATCTACATGAAAAAGATGACGTCACACTCAATGAACAATCATCGGTTTAGGAAATGCCTGCTTCTGACCGCCCTGGCCGACCAAAGGTTCCTCTGCTGTGCGCTGCCTGCGTTGGGTCACTGACATGCATGCCATGCACCCAAAGAGCCCACATGTCAGTGGAAGAACGGCGCGGTGTCCTAGGTCAGAGTCGAGGGTGCCACTCGCAGCACGCCCGACTGAACACGCCTCCGTGCCGCATTCAAACGCCTCCATGAAACCCACCCGTGTGGAAGCCGAGAAACCCACTCTAGACACACGTCCGTTCATGACCGGGCCGGTGTTAAACGAAACGCTGGCCGAGCTCCTCCCGTCCGCCATCTATTTAATCTCCTATTTAAACGAGGCTAAACGCCAGCCAAGAATCGCACACCTCCGCCACTCCCATATCTCCTCCACCATTTTGTCCACTCTTACAATGGCTTACGAAGAGTAGTTATTCCGCATCCAAGCCGGCTGGGTAGCCCGCCGGATACGAGCTATGCAGCTCGCTGATCCACCTCCCTCCCCTCGCCCGACGGATCCAGCTGCCGCCCCAAGTCGGCGCGCGGTTCAGCAACTCGCCGCTCCAGGCCAGCTCGACGAGGAGCGGCGCACGGGCGTCGTTGCTGCCGTCCACGCCGCCGCCTCGTACCGCGTCTACCATTTCTGTGGCCGAGACTCCCATGCCAGCGGCCGCGCCATGCAAGCAGCGACAGAAGCCGGGTGCACGAAGAGTGACGAGTCGGTGGCCAGCGCCTCCGCGTCCGCCGCCATCATCGAGGAGAAGTAGAACACGGGAGGCCGCCGCCGCTTGGGTCCGATGAAGGCCACCGCGGAGGCGACGCCAGCGTACACAGCAGGTGTCTTGCCGGATCCTTTTTTGCGAGGACCTTCGTCGACCCTGCATGGGCTCCATGGAAGAGGGGAATGTTAGGATGAACTCGAGCCGGTGTCGGCCATGGCGAAGTAGTGGCCGGTGATGAACTCGAACCGGTGCCGGCCACCATCATCTTCGGCACCAGCCAATGATATCAGTTGGGCAGTGGGGAAGCGAGCCGTCCTTTGCGCTGAAGCATATACCTCCGGGGTTCCCGGCAGTCCGGTGATCGTGCTACCGGACATGAGGAACACAAATCGATTGGCGGGCGACCATTTAGGCCAGGTATTATATACCTGTGTTGTCCAGAACTAGCACCGCGTAGTTCATTTGAATGTAATGAAATCCGTTATGTTTGTATGAAAATCCGGTATTTTATATGATTTCCGTCGTTGTTTATATGAAATATCAGTTTGTCTACGTGTTTGCGTGAATTTCGTCCGGTTGGTTGAGTTGCTGTCATAATGTGTGCGGCTACGGGTGGATGGCGTAATTTTCGGGTCGCCGGTCGGTCTGCGGGCGGCTCGGGCGGCGTTGTGGGACAAAAAAACACAGCTCGTGCGAGCTCGTCTCCAACGTGCGCGCTGGAGGATGCATGACAGCATGAGCACCCGAGCCATTCCTCGTTCATCGGTGGCAAAGGCACCAGTGGACAAAAGGGTCACCAATATTTTGGCTACCCCGGGCAAGGTCCAAACAGCCCCTCCCAATAGATTCAAATCCCTCGTTCGCCGTGGAATTTTGCCATGTGTTGTTTTCATGGACTAGCAAGATGCCCGTGCATTGCACGGAACATCAAGATGCATTTTTTTACAAACTCCCGCATGCATGCAAGGGATAATTAATGTCCTTCTTTGCTAGTACCACGAGGTAAAGACCATTAATATTGCATCGATTAGTGTTAGTGGCCTTGTATATCTGCAAATTGTAATTTTGATAGTGGCCCCTTGTATATAAAAATGGAGGGATAAAGATGAGAGATAAGGTGAGGAGGAGTGGGGCGTGGTGGTGACTGGTGGTCGGACTGGGCGGAGGCATGGGGATGGACGGTGCATTATGTCTAGGTTTGTATCTCTCTCACACACACCCACGTAGGTGGGGGAAGTGCACGAAGAGAAGAGGTGCACGCACGGTGCACGTACTCCCGTCTCTTTCCCAACCACACCCGTGCGGGTACACGATGGAGCTCATTTCTGTACGAAAAAGGCAGCCCACGTGGTAATTTGGCACGTGTACTGGTTGTCCACTTGGTGGAGGGAGGATCGTCTACCACGGGTGAACAAACAAATTGCGACTTGACGCGTTATGTTAAATTAAAAAAGAGGCAAACCATGTGGGGCCTACCTTAGAGGCAAGGCTCTATACACTGGAGTACTTTTGATGTGTCCCGTCAACTCGCAAAACGAGGAGAAGCTTGCTTAGTACGCCGTCTCCCCCGCCCACGGGTGCGGTGGCTCGCAGGATGAGGTGAAGCTTGCTTACTACGCCTTACGCCCGCTCCCTCGCCCACGCGCGCGGTGGCTCGCAGCACGAGGAGAAAATTTTACTACTCCCTCCGTTTACTCCTCGTCCCTACTACGTACTTTGGTTAGTACTCCCTCCATTTACTTATACAAGGCCACTATAAAAAAATACATTTTGCATCTATACAAGGCCACAAATAGTAATCGAGACAAAATTTACTACTCACTCCTTTCCAGTTTATGGCTCAATTTCAAAATCTCTCCAACCAAGGTAGACGGTGAGTGGTCGAATTAATTTCGTAGTTTGCACAAGTAATTAGTACGCTTGTTTTTCTCAAGAAGTTATGTTTACCGAGGCATTAATTAGAACGAATGCATGAATGACCACTAAATTTCCATGAACTTGTACATGCATTGGTTAGTTTCCTCTCGACACTGCTTGTGTCGGGTGATCTAATGCACCTCGAAATCCAACATGTAATGGTACTACTACTAGTATAGTAGAATTGAGACTTATCAAACGGAAAAACGAATGTTTTTTAGATGAGCCCTATAAACCCTAGTGGGTACGTACTCCGTAAAAACAGATTTTTCCAAAACTAAGTCACTCCCATTCATGAATTCTGTAGTATACTCCTCCATCGACGCTCCCTTTCATGAATTCTGTACTTCCTGTCGCCGACATGTGGGACATATAGCAACCGGGTGGACGTGTCAAGCACCAAATAATAGTGCAAAACAGCAGGGGGACGCACCCCACTCGTACCGGCCCAGTAATAGTAATGAGCAATGAGACGTCAAATCACAATGCCGCACTTTCCCAGACAGATGAAGCAACCATTATTTCACACTTCGGTTCGCCATCATCTCAAACCACGTACTAGTATTGCTTCTGCCTCAAGAGGGACACGCGCATCGCCTTGGTACATCATGACACGTGGGACCGCATGACAAGCCATGCTCCCCCCGCCGATCGCTCGGTAAAATCACCTCATTTTTACTATACTTCCTCCGTATCGGTGTACTACATGGCATGCACGTCGTTCTAGGTTGAGAATTTAACTGGCTATATATGTGATGTACAGTACTCTAGCCTTTTAAAAAATGTATACTTTTGTACAGTAGTACTATCGATGGATTGCGCCATGGAGCAGAAATTGAAATTAAAAAAAAGGTGGTACATATAGAGAGCGCTCGTCGCCAAATTATGCATATAGTGCTATTAAAAAAGCTAGTACGTGCTTAATTGGGGTGCAAAATTCTATTAAAGTAACGAGAAGAAACATAACATAGTTCTGCTGGGGGCTCAGCACAACACACCCCTCAAATTAAACTAAGCACACCTGAAATTAAACTATGCAACTAATCCAGTAGACACTGCATTAGAAGTTTAGAACCACCATGAGCAACGACACTGCCACCTTACTCGGAGTCCTCGTCCACGTCCTTGACTTCGTCCTTGTCCCTATTCCTCTTGGCCGATACTTCTTTGCTTGAACCGCACACTTGGCTGTTGCTCTTCATCCAACCCTTGTAGATATTGAAACAAAGGTAGCCATCCATTGCAGCATAGTGGATGTGGTCTATATCTAGTACATTCCGCTACCATGCATGATGATGAAACGTGTATGGAGGTTTCTCCAGTTTACCGTATGAAGGATGAACCATGGCTCCTGCCAGGGTCAGCATTGAAGGCTGACGAGAGGGCACCAGCTGATTCTTTTGGAGGTCGAAGGGGTTGCCTACAACGAGGCCTATCCGACCCAGGACTTCTTCGTCGTTTGTAAAGTCTACAGTAACGAATTTCACTGTTTTGTCCTTGAGAAAGTTCTTAAAATCCTGGCACTCAATGTCGGCATGGCATATGTGGTAGGCCAAGCAAATGTTATGTACGCAAACCTGGATCACGGCGAGATTCTTCCTCTCTTTGTCCTTTAGATCCTTCTCTCATCCCAGGACTGTGGTGTACTCAACATCTAGCCCAGTGACCCACTCATCATCTGAGTTTTCGAACATGCATCTGAAGCGAGAAAGGCATCCTTTCACCGTCGCGGAAGAACGGGTGTAGATGGCGTCGAACTCATCGCCGGTGATGGTTCTAACCTTGTACTCACCGCCGATCGTGGAGATTTGGGACGCCATGGATTTGGGAGGAGGGTTAGGATTAATGGAACTGCCGTAATGTGAATGGACGGGACGACTAGGAGCGAACTGTCGTAGTATTGAAGGACGTGCGGGGACGAGTAGGAGCGAACTACCAGCGTGCGAACGGCGGGGTAGTGGCTTTCCATTCTCCCATGATACGGGCTTCCGAGAGCCCTTGGATCTGAGATCAAACGGTTGCATGGCGTGATTCTAGACCTATGGGTGAATATCCTATCCTGGAGGGTTATTCTGCAAATTTTTAGCAACTTAGCATGCGACCGTTTGATCTCAGATCCAAGGGCTGCTAGCAGCCCGTATCATGGTCGCGCCTACAACGACCGCCGCGTCGCTCGTGCGGTCGCGCCCTTGGAGATTTAACACGGTGTGTTAGGCTATCTGATGTTGGCATGTCATAAATAGTCATCACTTAGTCTCTCATACTACAACAAGGTTGGCTATAAGTGTATTTTTTTACTCCTCTCTATCTCTTTCTTCGTACTCAAGGAAGAAATGGTGCTAAGCGCGTGTATTTATTGCATTTGCCAAGGAGTGACCTCTTCCAATGAAATGGTGTTGCTAAGTTTGCTTCATTTAATTAGCTATAGACTCAAAATTGTCTTTTCACCTAGGCACACGCGCTTAGCACCATTTCTTCCTTGGGTCACCAAACTAGTCTCTCTCTTCTTGATTAACTTGCCACATCATACTTTACGCCTATGTGGCAAGCTTAAGCACCTGTAGGAGCAAGTAAAAGTAAGTACAATAATGTGCTTTACATGGCATTTTTGCATATGTGGAGGAAAGAGAGGCAAGGAAAAAGTGGAGAAGTGGGCTCTCATGCAAGAGCCAGCCTCTACTACATGGTGGAGCATTGAGAGAGGCACCTGTATGGAGGTGGTCAGGAATCTGGGAGACTCACGCCGGTCGTAGCGCCGCAGTTAAAATGATAATGGCAAGTCAAATCACGGGGCCCCACCTGTCCAGCAGTAACTCGCTGTCAAATCACACAGCCCTACGTTTGCAGCAGCCTACTCCCTCGTCTTCTCGCATCTCTGTTGAACCGACTAGGCGGAACTGCCCCGCCGCCTACCGCGTAGGAAAAGCCCCACCCTCGACTTTTAAATACAACTACATCCGCTTAAGAATCCAATGATATACTCTTTGTGACATAGTAACTCATATTTAGTTAGTCAAATGGATGACCTAGAACTACGTGCAGGCCCTATAAACCGAGACACCTAAAAAAAACCGAGACGGTGAGGGTAGTTCAGCACGTATCTTTTTAGATCAATATAGTCGGGATTCACCAAGGAGCAAAACCAAGTGGTAGGCTGCTCCTGTCGTGTTGGCGTAGCAACTCAAGCAGGGTCAGTCCGCACACGAAATGACGACACACTTAGCAGGACCCCTTTGGCCGACATGTGGCTCATCCACCATCTTGTTCCACGTGCGATGCACCAAACTACAGTTCGGAGCAGCGGTTGGAATTGGAGGCACCCCGGTCATAGCGCCGCAGTAGTAGAAAATGAGCGACGAGGGGTCAAATCACAAAGCCCCACCTTTCCCGCATTAAGCTGGACGGACGAAGCAACCATCATTTCACTCTAGGGCGCAAGAGCATAACGAAAAGAGAAAACAATGATGCGTGCAGCAGCTACCTAGGGCACCCTAGGGTAGGGGTCTCCACTACAGATCCTTTTTTTTGAAGGCGCCTCCACTAAAAATCGGCTTCTCCCTCGTCCTCTTGAAGAAAACCGATGATGAGTGCGGCGGTAGGGTTTGTAGGAGTACTACGGCGTGCGGGGCCACATCGTAGTAAATGGGTTCGAGCCGACGCCTTAAATATGTGTGGGCCGCTTGGTTTTACGGGAACGAGGTAGCATTTTGGGTTCGGGGACCAGTGGAGATATAGTACGTACAAAAAATTGTGGACGTAGGTTCGACCGAAAGGCAATGATGCATGGGCCCTGCATTTTGATATACCCGGGGCCGCGTGAAATTTTCTACTCTACTCAAAACTAGTAAGGTACACATGTATTGAACGCATGAGATTTCGAAACCAAATTATGAATAAATACACACTATAGCATGTAAAGCTTTGAGTCATATATGCATGATGTAGATGTTCATTTAGTTCTTACAGTTCATCTCATTCAAAATCAATAAGTTGTATAAAAATGTTAAGATTCATGGGGTTGTGCATTGTACTCCCTCCGTTCCAAAATAGATGACCCAACTTTGCACTAACTTTGTACAAAGTTAGTGCAAAGTTGGGTCATCTAAGTTAGTGCAAAGTTGGGTCATCTATTTTGGAACGGAGGGAGTAAACCATAAAGTAAAAAACAAATAATGGCAATTCATTTAGAAAAAATAATCAATTATGATACAGAAGATTCTAGAACAAAGGAGAAGTACTTGTGTTTTGAGGTTTGTGCATTATGCTTAAGTTCAAGCATGGAGTCTTCTAAATTGTACATGTGGCAGATCTGGTGGAATGTTGATGATATCCAACGGCCAGTAGTGCTCGGATTTGCCTATCTCTGCACTATCGGGTTAGCTTCATCCAGCGACCATCTTTCAAAGTTATTGGCACACTATATAGTTCTTGTGCCATAGTTGCATGTTTTGGAAAAAAGCTACTAGTGGGTTGTACTATCTATTTAGGAATAGAAGATGTATACATGGAAGTTGTAGGGAAAGAGATGACATGGAGCATCTCAATTCCTATAAGTAGGGATTGGAAAAGAGATGTCATTTGGTTCACATCATAGGAACTTTTCTATTGAATCTAGAGATGACATGTTTCTCAATTCCTATGAGGAGGGATTAGAAAAGAGATGTAATTTGGTTCATATCATAGGAACTTTTCTATTGAATATACACTAATGTTTATTTTCCTTTGAAATTAAGGGAGTATAGGAATTCATTCATATGAACCAAGTGGCTCTAAAGCTATAGAAATGATATCATGTTTATTTCCTTTGAAATGTGGAGTATATGAATCTATTCCTATGAACCAATTGGATCTAAAGGAAAAAAATCCTATAAAAATCATATCATATAGAGTTCCTATGATATTCCTCGACACTAAAGGATGCTTGAAATTGTTGCGGGTGATACAATGGTCTTTCTTTGTAGACTTCTCACCCAACTTTATAGTTACCTCTCGAAGATGAATGAAATGATATATACATGGTATTCTACATGTGCAATTTGGTACACGAAAACTCGGTAAAAGTTTGCGAGGTTCGAATTTTCAATAAAGCTATATGCACTGTATTTCGGAACGGAGGGAGCATACGGCAGTTGCTAACACTCACGTGGAAGATTTGTGTGTAGGAGGAGTGGCTGTTTTGTTAAATGACATGGCAAAACTGACACTGTCGGATGCCGATCTAACGGTCCTTACGGCGTTTGTCGGTGTCAAAACCGGCAGATCTCGGGTAGGGGGTCCCGAACTGTGCGTCTAGGCCAGATGGTAACAGGAGGCAAGGGACACGAAGTTTTACCCAGGTTCGGCCCCTCTCGATGGAGGTAGAACCCTACGTCCCGCTTGATTAATATTGATGATATGGGTAGTACAAGAGTAGATCTACCACGAGAACGGAGAGGCTAAACCCTAGAAGCTAGCCTATGGTATGATTGTTGTTGTGTATGTTGTCCTACGGACTAAAACCCTCCAGTTTATATAGACACCGGAGAGGGTTAGGGTTACACAAAGTCGGTCACAATGGTAGGAGATCTGCATATCCGTATCGCCAAGCTTTCCTTCCACGCCAAGGAAAGTCCCTTCCGGACACGGGACGAAGTCTTCAATCTTGTATCTTCATAGTCCAGGAGTCCGGCTGAAGGTATAGTCCGGCCATCCGGACACCCCCTAATCCAGGACTCCCTCAGCGTTCATCAGGAAAAGGCTTGTGGCGAACATTTGTCGGATAATGATTTACGGACACATGCATTGCATTGATACGTGGCCCCCTCGCTCTCACGCACACGCACCCTCACGAGTCACGACTCTCCCGAGTCCTCTCGCAGACTCGCACGTCGCACCCACCGTCTATCTGCAGGTAGACGTCACGCACATATGTGCTCTTCACACCCTACCCTCAGAACTTCTAAAAAACAAAAGACGGCGCGCACATTTTATTTTAGCTCACACGTCACACACTTGTACTATTACTCTTGCGGCGAACGTTCTTTGGGCATAGTATATTGTACTCTCACGAAGAGAAGCGGTGCACGCACGCACTAGTTCTCTCACACCCACTCGCGGGTACACGTAGGAGCGCATTTTTTTGAAGCTGGTACAACAAAATCACTCCACTATATATAAAAGAAGGAGCCTTAGCGCTTGCTTTACTAGGGTTCCTCTCGTTCACTCTCTCATGCTCTCCAGATCTAAGCAACACATAGGTGGCCACACTCTCTCTCAGCTCACGGCTGGTCACAAATCTGGCCGGACAACCTCGACCGGGGCAGGGGTGTAGGTGCATCGTTCACGCTGTCGTCGGCGACGAGGGAGGAGACCAACGGCTGCCCGCGCGTCCCGATCGGCGGCCATGCCGTTCTCTCCAAGAGAGCGCCAGCTCGGGAGGGCCTCCGACCCCTTCTTCCTCCCTGCGGTATTGTGGCCAAGATGCGGCCTCCCAACGCCGTCTTTGGGACATGCCGACGACCCTCAGGTATATATTCCTTCGAAACCTACCTTGCTCTACTGCCCCAGCTCCCTTCGTGTGGATCCTTTTCTACTTCCGCCCGATATTCCAAAGCCACCTAGACTTCTACTAAGGCACGTACTTTGCACGTATGTTCTGTATGATAGATACTCATATACCTTCTTTTTAGAGAGAGAAATGGGTACTCGTATCTTGAGTAGATATCATAGTGTGTTTGTTTGCATGATCTAAGGACTATTCTGAAATAAGAAGCAAATCACTTGCACAAATCAAACTGAGTTCCAAGTAAGAATTTGATTACAAGATAAAAGTTGTAGTTTTATTATATGATGTTTCCTGGGTTCCACTGATGTATAGTTCCAGAGTTGTTTGACGGTTTACATGCATGTTTATGGACTATTTTGTGCAACTAAATAAGTCATTTAGGTCTGACAGACACTCATGTCCTGTATTAGCTTGAGGTATAGCTTATGTATGACTGAAATAAAATATTACACTTTTTTGCGAATAATAAAAATATTGCATTTCTCAATGAAGCAGAATAAAACTTTAGCTAGCATCAGCCATGCAATGTTATGTTATGTGAACAGTGTAAACTTTGCAGTATAACGGCATCTAAAAAATCCATTTTTACAGTAATCTAAAAAAATAAGTTAGTAGTAGAGTGTTTATTTCCCAGGTGACAACGGGGAACCAAAATGTGCTAGCTATTTGCCAACTTGTCGTACTTGCATGTGAGGAGGTGGCAGCAGTTTCTAGACATTTCTCAACTTTAGGTGCAATCCAGATTCAACGGGGACTTCTTTATTTGTTTACTTGGAGAGCAGAGTCGGCCATGTGCACAAGGAGCGGGAGCGAATCCGACAGCTCTTAGCCATCAGATCATGTCATCCTTTGTTTGATGGACGGCAGTGATATGCATGAGAGGGGAAATGAACAGTGGATTTTGAGCCAATGCTTGTTTGGGCGGGAGAACCGAAGATGGAGTGGTAAATCCAATTTCAAAGCTGCCGCATTATAGTAGTAGTAGATTAGAAGTAAAGCTATTTCATATAGTCGACTCAAAGCGTTGGTTCAAACAGGAAAGAAAGTGGGAAAGCTGTAGCATGAATCTAGGACTTGGTTCTAAGAGGAAACGGGGGAAAGTAGTAATATCTGTCACTGTTTAAATAACCGTATTTCTTATTTGTGCAAACAGGGATGTCTGTCTCCATATCGTTCCGGGATGTCTGTCTCCGTATCGTTTCTATCCGCGCAATCAAAAGCACACACCTCAGTTTTAGTACAACTCCGCAAAATGAGATGGCTATCCCTCGCTGCCGTCGTCTAACCTCCCATCTTCAAGGTATCCCTACATTGGTAGTAACTAAGGTAGAATGACCAACGCAATCTAAAAGAAGCTGATTCGTACGTTTTACTTCCTGATTGCAGTGCAGGGATGAGCAAAAACAACTGCATCCTAGTCCGGAATGCACTTTCTACCAGTTCATCCATGGACCAAGGACTAGCTGGCACGGCTGCACGGCAGTTTTTTGGACAGGTGCGCGGACAAGAGGCATTGTGGTCTGCTTATTTCTGCAAATAGCGGTGCTTAAATTTAGTGGGATGCACAAGCATTTCAGCTGGTCAGTACACTGCATGGTTCAGTTCAGCATTCTAGCTGAGACCACAATTATAATTGGTTATTCTGGAATGACAGAACCTAACCCTGAATGGTGGCAACAAGAAAAAATCATAGTGAACTCCAGGAAATTTAAGCCTGCCGGGAGGCCCTTTGCTCAGAGAGAAGCCTTGCTTGTTTTTTCCTGATTTGTAAACCTTCTCACAACTTTGTCTTTTGCTGTGAACTAATATATGTTTGTTATGTTCTATGAATCATTGAGATGTATAAAATTGCTTAACTTATGCTTTTCAAGTTTTTTATGAAGACGAGTTTAATGTGAGTGTTCCACATGAGCGCTGGACTAGCGTGTGAACGTTTGGAATTTATTACATTATGGCCTCAATTAACTGCATGAACCACTGTAACAAGATACATAGTTGCTTATATGTCAGACAGCAGATTGTTGATTGTTAGCTGGTCGATAGCCTAGTGTTGAAGCGAGCTGAGCCAATGTGCCTTGTTTTGCACAACTGCTTACAAGTGGGGTAGCACCAACAGTGTTTACAAGTACTTATGTATACGTCAGCGCACGATTCTCAAACGAGTGCTCTATTTCATCAAAACACACACTGCTCATATGATAAACCGTGACAACTTATGTCTTACCATGCCATATTCATGAAAAAACTAGTGAGGACGCATTTGTTTCGGCAACAATTACGATGGTTCTCACATGATTCACGGGCACACAAAAGTAGCAGCAGTTCCCATAGACGGATTCAAACAGAGTACTAGCCCCAGAGGGGTCGATAACAGGCAAGGTTCGGATAATATGACACAATCCAAACTACTATTAAACACTAGCTGGGTCAACTATTTCATGCCTCGATCTAATTTGGGCTGGACATAAGACGGACCTTGCCATGAACATCATCGAGGACGTCCCGCAGCAGCTCAATCTTGTGAACCTTCATGAAGACAACCTTGTGGCCTTGCCACTGATAAACTTGTTTGTGGAGGCATGCCATGTCATCTTCCTGCGTAAGCTTGACAAGAATAGTATTCCTCACAAACGAAGGAGTAGCTTTGAACTTCTTGTGCTTCAGTACACCCTAGACAACATGCCTGACAACAGTGAGGCTGGAATACAACTCTTCATTGGTATAACCGCAAATGGCTTCCAGGATCCAACAGCCTAAGAACTCTGTTTTCCCAGTGCGTATATTCAGGTCGTCCGCCTCATAGCGAGTGACATGTACAACCACACAATCCTTGTCTGCATCAGGGCTCTAATTGAAACAGAAACAAATTCTGAATTACTTTTTAGTATAAGAAACACAAGTTATTTAAACCACTACGTATAGCATGGCATCGAAACTAATAAAATTTTGCATTATTAATCACCACATACTTCCTTTTCTAAAAAAATCACCACATACTTAGATGAAAAACCACAATCAAGATCGGTAAAGAAGGAAATCACCTTGGGCAGCTCAGCAGGGGGGACACATCCTCGAAGGGGGAAAACTGCTCCTGCAGTGCCACGGGGGTTGTAACCTCAAACGGGGCGTTGACCATCTCAGTATCTGGGGTCGCCTCGGTGGTTGCCTCCATCTTCTTGGAGCTCTCTGTCTCGTGGGGATCAGCCTCCCGCGTCTGCTCCAATATCGGCAGATCTTTGCCTGGTTCTCCTTGGTCCATCATGAAACTGACGAATACTAGGAGTCCACTGAAAGGAAAACACAATCGCAATGACAATGAAACAAAAAAGAGAGTGAGGATCGGTTACTGCTTTGCAAAAGTTCTTTTTTTTCTCTAAACAAAAATATACCAACATCACGGATCTGCTTACCTTACCTTCGTTCGGAGAGAAGAACAGTGGCAGATGCAAGTGTTGCCTTTCTTGAAAACGGTGAGGGAGAAGGGGATTCAGCGAAGAGTGAAATGATGGTTGCTTCGTCCGTCAAACTTAGACTGCGGGGAGGTGGGATTTTGTGATACGACGGCTCGTTACTGCCGTGCTACGACCAGGGTGACTCTCCTCCTGCATACTGCCTTCTAATTTTGTGGATGGCATTTGGGCCCGCGCGCTGTATGGCCCGCATGTCGGCAAACAAAAGTATAACGACATTCGGTAGAGGGAGACGTTTCAATGACCTAGGAGGAGCCAGAAGCGGTAGAGTGTCTCCACTGTACTAGTAGTAATTGTTTTTCTGGGTAGCTGTAGAGTGTCTCCACTGTACTAGTAGTAATTGTTTCTCGGGTCCCAAGACAAAACAGCCCATCCACACTAGTAAATAGTAAAATCAATTCAAAAGCCCATATATTTACTGAATGAGAGGCGCTACCCACACCCAGCACACCCCCCCCCCAAATAAAACCTGGGTGCTCTTCTTCCTCCTCGCTCCCACCCACCTCACGTCAGCTCGCTCCACTCGTACCCCCAAATTCCTCACCTCACTCCTCCAGAAAACCCCAGCTCCCCTTCTTCCTCACTCCTACAGAAAACCCCCAGCTCCCCTTCTTCTTCGCTCGCACTACAACTAGGCTCGTCATTCATTACTCTGCTCAAATCCGTGAGCGCGACGTGACGCCCTCGAGGAAAATGGAGTCGGCTGACCCCAACGCCAAGAAGATGAGGCTCCCGCCAGCGGCGACGCCTGTTGTAGATCCCGCACTCGGTAGCGCGGGGAGAAGCGGCGACCCTGCCCCCACCGGATCCTAGGAACTCGTAGAATCTCGGGTGGACTGCATCAGCGATCTCCCGGACGCCATCCTTGGGGAGATCATCTCGCTTCTCCCCACCAAGGATTGCTGCCGCACCCAAGTCCTCTCAATTCGGTGGTGCCCTCTATGGCGCGTCGTTCCCCTTAATCTCAATTGTCGTCAGCTATCTCTCTTCAATGATTTTGAAATCCCCGGAGCCATCATCTCCTCCCACCAGGGCTCCGTTCAAAGCCTCTGCATCCCGTCATGCTACCTGAGCAAGCATACCATTCCCTGCACGGTGGACGCCTGACTGGAATCCCCTGAATTCATAGAACTACAGCTGCTTGAGTTCTACTATTCCCCTGGAAATCACATACCACATATCGAACGCCATGAACTTGTGCCCTCAGCATCGATGTCCATCTCGGGGTTTTCATCCTCTCCCCACACCGCCACCCTTGCGTAGTGCTACCTACCAGACAATCTGGTACTAAACCTTCGACTCCCATTTCTCAAGAAACTTTCACCTATGCAGGTTCGTATATCGGAGGCCTCATTGCACAGCATCATCCACTCCAGTTGCCCTGCGCTGGAGTGCTTGGTGCTTGTTTTCATAGTTAGAATCGGTTGTCTCCAAATAAAGTCGCCTAACCTTGTAAGAATTGGAATTTCTTTTGATGGAAGGCAGCTCATCATCCAAGATGCCCCTTCACTTCAAAGGTTGATCCTTGATTCTAGTTATTCACCGTTGCAAATAACCATCCTCTCTGCGCCTAAACTGGAGACCTTGGGTGTAATACATGATCTCTGTGCTCATTTCAATATGGTGTTTGGCTCCATAGTTCTTCAGGTACTTTATATTATCATCTACACTTGTAACCATAAGCTGCATTTTAAATTTCTGCGCATAATTTATATATCATCTTGGAGTACACATTTTGTACTAATATTATGTTGTATGCTCAATGAAGAGTTTCTCCATGGATGGCCAATCAATGGTGCTGGATTCTGTCAAGATCTTATATATCCAAATGAATAGTTTTGAACTAAACAAGATTATTGGTTTGCTGCAATGCTTTCCATGTCTGGAGAAGTTGTATATAAAGGTGATAATTTCACGCACATTGGAAGCCCGCATATAGTGTACTAGAATTAACCGTTCAGTTGTTGCTCTTTCGACACTCTTCTTTTAGACCTTAACTGTTTTCAATCTTCATGTCTATTTAGGCAAGAGGACGGGGTAAGAAAGTTATAACCAATCGGTGGATTCGTAAGCATCGGGATTTTCTCACTTCTCATGAGATTCGATTGAAGACAATAACGCTAGACCGATATGTAGCCAATCGTGCAAACATAAGATTTGTCACATTCTTCCTGCTAAATGCGAGGTTACTATTGTCCATCAGGCTTAAGTTTATCAGCGGCATGGTTTTGACGGATGGGTATGTCGAAGAGCAAAAAAAGGAGTTTCAGGTGGGCAAAAGAGCTTCTGAACATGTTGGGCTTCTATTCACAACATATTGTGGTCATAATCCAGTAAATTTTACGACCTAGGATGTTCATTCTATGGACCTGACCGATCCATTTGATTGTGACTGCCGAAAACAGTGCTGGAGTTAGATGTTGTTGCCCTTTTCAATCTGGTTTTTTTGTAAACCTGATGAACAATTAACCCTCGTGCTTTTGTACAGTTTGTAAGATGGAGTTAGATGTTCCTGCCCTTTTCAACTCGGTTGTGACTGTCATATTTTCTTTGAAACAAGGCAAATGGCTTGCCATTCGTTTAATTTAGAGTGAAATATTGTAACAAATCCAAACCAAGGGAAATAACATCACTCTCGCCGGCTGCTTGAGCTCACTGTGCATTACAGAAGCCAAGTGATTAGCCCCCACCAGCACCCACAAACTTATTTGAAATTAGCACATCAAATGGGCTGTAAATTTTCATAGGAAAGGCTGCATGACCATGACAGATTTGGATTCTGACATTTGGGACCCGCGAGGAAATAGCCTACCCAAGGTGGTGTTGACTTACTAGCCAGTCAACAAACGATTCGGCCTACCAGCCGTTGGATTGACATCCAACATCTGTCGTGTATCTTCTATCTCTTGTCTTCTTCCTCCAATCGCCCAAACTAAACCACCCCGTCGGCTCCGCCTGCTCCCACCTCCCATGGCTGGCTGCGCCTCCGCCGCCCTACCGTACGTACCCTCCAACGTTGGCCAGTCCCTCCCTCTATTCCCCCACACATCTTGTTATTCTCCGGCGACGTCAGCCCCAACACGCACCAGCGCCCTCGTACTCCCCTCCGCCTGCGACTGGACCGGCGCATCTTCAACGGCTCCTGTTCATTCCGTCCGAGGCCTTGCCGTCGTCCTCCGCCTTGAGGCCTTGATTCGCTCGCCGTGCGCGGTGCGCCGCCCTCTTGCGTTGTCAACGTCGTCAACAACCGAGAGGAACAAGGAGATGATTGTATGTGGAGATGATGACAGTAGGGACCCACCAGCGTTATGGCAGTACGCAAGCAAGTGCCTCTATAGTGCAAGCCCAAAAATATGGTTCCTCCTAATGGTTGGACATATGGCGCTCACACCATTGTCAACGTAGTAAATAAACGAGAGAATTACACTACGAGCGGCTGACACCATGGACCCAGCAAGTCACGCAGTTTTTTTTGAGGAATAAGCAGTTGTTATTTATACTAGTTTTAGCGACAGATCAGGGTAACAACGGGGTTGTGCGGGGGCTGTGGCCCGTCTAGCCAGGGTTTTATTTATGTTTACCACATCATGAGCCCAGTTGTGTTTTTTTCTTGCTGAAAATGGCTAGCCTAGTTCTATTTTTTAAAAGAAATACCCAAACAATGCCTACTTGCTTTATCGGCCCTGCTGGGCTGCAAATCTTTCAAGACGAGGAGAGTTTCATTCGGTTTGCCCAGAAATGGGTTGTACATTTTTTAAACACATCAAACCGGGAATTAGTTTCAATTTTTTTCATTACAAGATCTTAAATTCCATTGATTTTTATGCGTGGAAAATTATTTGGATTTTATATTTATATAAATTATTTTTCAAAATAGTTTGAATGTGAATCGATATTTCTGGATTAAAAACAGTTGACCGCACCGAAATATGCAAAATTTCGTATACTTTTTAACCGTGGCCACAATATGGGTTGTGATGCTAACAAAAAGAAGATGGGCTCCAAAAAAATTCTTAAGAATTAGCAAATGGGTTGTACATTATTAGAAATAATGGCAGATGGGCTACATGATGTTTTCCACAGATTTGAGGCTAACTTGTGTGCCTACTATAGGTTGACGCGTATGCTTTCATAAAAAAAAGGTTGACGCACACGCAACGCCCTGTCAACTTAGTCAACACACGAGAGCAGTGACTGTTGGATGTTCATCCAACGGCTGCCGTGCTTCTTCAATCTCTGCTCTTCATGCTCAAGCCGCTCAAACAAGCGCTGGCAGGACTGCCTGCTCCCTCCTCCCGTGGCCGGCCATGCTATCGTGCAGGCCTCATGGCCCCATCGTACTCCCATCGCTGGCCTAGCCATCCCTCTACTCACCCACACATGATGTTATTCTCCGGCGACGGCAGACGAACCAGTAAAATCTCGTACTCCTCCGCATGGGAAACAACTACCGAGTATTCCCTGGCTCCGTGTCGTTCCCTTCCTAGGCCTCGCCATCGTCCACCGCCCTGGTGCTCTCGGCGCGTCCTGGTCAACGTGGTCAATGAACGACATCCATCAGAAGTGGACTGTATGTGGAGAGGCTGACAGCTGGGTCCACGGCCGCACGCAAGGAAATGCCTCCTTATTACGCGCAAAATAATTATTCCTCCACCTGATAGCTAGGACCCACGGGAAGGGCCTCTGTATTACGCGAAAAAACGTTCCCCCTGCTGACAGGTCGGACCCACCAGCTATATCTTCGCACGCAAGGAAGTGCCTCCTTATTACGCCCAAAAAAATGAATACCCCCTGCTAGCTGGGACCCACCATATTGTTGGGCTGACTTGTGGGCCTACTAAGTTGACAGGGACGGAGAGCTTTGTCAACTTAGTCAATACTCCAGTGACCGTATGATGTCCATCCAACGGCCATAGTGCTTCTTCAACCTCTGGTCTTCTTGCTCCAGCCGCCCAAAGCAGCGCCAGTCGTGCCGCCTGCTCCTGCCTCCCGTGGCCGGCTGTGCTACACGGAGGCCTCACCGCCCCCATACTACTCCCACCACTGGCCAGGCCATCCCTCCACTCACCCACACCCCCTGTTATTCTGCGGCGACGGCAGCCGAACCAGTGAACGCTCATACTCCTCTCCGCGTGGGCATCCACTGCCGCGTCTTGCACGGCTCCGCGTCGTCCCCTTCCTAGGCCTCGCCGTCGTCCACCGCCGTGGTGCTCTTGGCTCGGCGTGGTCAATGTGGTCAACGACCGACTTCCATCGGAAGAGTACTCTACGTGGAGAGGCTGACAGCTGGGTCCATGGCAGCCGCAAGGAAGTGCCTCCTTATTACGCGGAAAATAATTATTCCTCCACCTGACAGCGGGGACCCACCGGATGGGCCACCAGTATTTTGCGAAAAAAAATCGTTTCCCCCTAACTACTGGGACCCACCAGACGGGCCACCGTATTTCGCGAAAAAAACATTCCCCCCGCTGTCAGCTCGGACCCACCGGAAGTGCCTCCTTATTACGCACAAAAAAATGAATACTCCCCCGGCTAGCTGGGACCCACCTTGCCAGGAGGCTGACTTGTGGGCCTACTAAGTTGACGGGGACGAAGGACTTTGTCAACTTAGTCAATATGAACGATTCTAGCTCCAGTGATCGTACGATGTCCATCCAACGGCCGTAGTGCTTCTTCAACCTCTGGTCTTCTTGCTCCAGCCGCCCAAAGCAGCGCCGGTCGTGCCGCATGCTCCTGCCTCCCATGGCCGGCTGTGCTGCCGCAGAGGCCTCATCGCCCCCTACTATTCCCACCGCTGGCCAGGCCCTGCGGCGACGGCAGCCTCACACCACAGCCGAACTAGTGAACCCTCGTAGTCCTCTCCGCGTGGGCTTCCACTGCCACGTCGTCCCCTTCCTAGGCCTCGTCGTCGTCCACCGCCGTGGTGCTCTCCGCGCGGCGTGCTCAATGTGGTCAAGGAATGACTTCCATCGGAAGAGTACTGCACGTGGAGAGGCTGACAGCAGGGTCCACAGCCACAGCCCAGTTTTTTTGTGATTTGCCAAGTAAGTCGCTTTGTCAGGCCTGTTGGGCTGCAAATCTTTCAAGACAAGGAGAGCTTTCATTCAGCTGGCCGAGAAAATGGCCCATCAGTAATGAGAAATGGGTTGTGCATTTTTAAAACACATCAAACCAGCAATTTGTTTCAAATATCTTTTTTTTCATTTCAAGATTTTAAATTACATTAATTTTTATGCATGGAGAATTTTTTGGATTTTATATTGATATACATTTATTTTTAAAATCAGTTTGAATGTGAGTCGAAATTTTGGAATTAAAAACAGTTAGGACCGCACCGAAATATGCAAAATTTCGTATAATTTTTTAACCGTTGCCACAATATGGGCTGTAATGCTAACAAAAAGAATATGAGCTCCAAAAATCCTTAAGAATTAGCAAATGGGCTGTAAATTATTAGAAATAATGGCAGATGGGCTGTATGCTGTTTTCCACAGATTTGAGGCTTTCCTAAAAAAAGGTTGATGCACAAGCACTGACTGTTGGATGTCCATCCAACGGCCGTCGTGCTTCTTCAATCTCTGCTCTTCCTGCTCCAGCCGCTCAAACAAGCACCGGCGGGACTGCCTTCTCCCTCCTTCTCGCGGCCGGCTGTGCTGCCGCGCAGGCCTCACCGCCCGACCGTACTCCTATCGCTGGCCTAGCCATCCCTCTACTCACCCACACTTGTTGTTATTCTCCGGCGACGGTAGACGAACCAGTAAACCCTCATAAAGTCGTACTCCCCTCCGCGTGGGAAACAACTGCCGAGTCTTCCCTGCCTTCGTGTCGTCCCCTTCCTAGGCCTCGCCGTCGTCCACCGCCCTGGTGCTCTCGGCGTGGCGTGGTCAACGTGGTCAAGGAACGACTTCCATCGGACATGGACTGTACGTGGAGAGGCTGACAGCTGGGTCCATGGCCGCAGCAAGGAAGTGCCTCCTTATTACATGGAAAATAATGATTCCTCCACCTGACAGCTGGGACCCACCGGACGGGCCACTGTATTTCGCGGAAAAAACGTTTCCCCCTGACTGCTAGGAACCACCAGCTACATCTTCGCACGCAAGGAAGTGCGTCCGGGCAAAAAAACGATTCGCCCCCTGACTGCTGGGACCCATCAGCTACATCTTCGCAGGCAAGGAAATGTCTGACAGTCGGGACCCACCTGGTCGAAGCGTACATAGTGTTGTCATTCTGGTCGCGAACATCTACGTACATACTGGTCAATGTAGAGGCGCGCACGTGTCATAGTAGAGGCGCGCACGTAGCATGTACACGTACGTACAACGGCCAGGGTGCAAGAAAGAACATACGGCCACGTATGTGTACATACGGGCGGGGTCTCGAACGCCTACTCATGCATACATATGGCCAGGGCTCGTGTACATGGCTGGGTCGGAACGGAGAAACAACGTCGTCGTCGTGTTCATGGGGAGGCAACGGAATGCGTCGTGTTCATGGGAGGCAACGGAACGCGTGGGAGCCAACCGGCTGGGTCGGAACGGAATGCGTGGTCGTGTTCATTGGGAGGGCTTGGACGGAAGAGGCGATGGAAACGAGGCCTGGCATACCGCACAACGGAGGAAACTGACCTCCTACGTTTGGAACGAGGTCCTGTTGATCGGGAAGGGTCTGGCGTACCACAAAACGGAGGAAACAGACCTCCTACAGTCGAAACGGGGGTCCTGTTCATTGGGAGGGGTGTGGCGTACCGCAAAACGGATGAAATGGACCTCCTACGGTCGAAACGGGGGTCCTGTTCATCGGGAGGGGTGTGGCGTACCGCAAAACGGAGGAAACGGACTTGTGTTGGAGCGCTACGGTCGAAACAGGGGTCCTGTTCATCGGGAGGGGTGTGGCGTACCGCAAAACGGGACTCCACGGGATACTGTTCATCTCCACCGTCGACCCCCTCCAGCCTCCACGAGCTACTGTTCATCCACCGTCGACGTCCTCCAGCCTCCACCTGCGACTGTTCATCCACGGGCTCCTGTTCATCCAGCCTCCACCGCGCGCTACTCCACCGGCTACTGTTCAACCAGCCCTCTCCACGGGCTCCTGTTCAACCACCCCTCCACGGGCTACTGTTCATCCTGCCCTCCATCGTCTACTATTCATCCTTCCCTCCACGGGGTGGTCCTGTTCATCCAGCCCTCCACGGGGTCCTGTTCATCCAACCCCAACCGGCTCGATCGATCGGGTTCCTGTTCATCCAGAGGCAACACCACGAGGTCCTGTTCATCCACCCCCACCGGGAACTGTTCATCCAACCCCCCCCCCCACAACGCTCACTGTTCATCCAGAGGCAGCATTGATCGGGTTTAGTTAACAGCCATCGATCGATCGCTCGAGTTTAGTAACGCGTAGCCTGCAGTGCAATCGCTCGGGTTCAGTTAGAGCCCAACGCCTCGCTCGGGTTCAGTTAGAGCCAACGCCTCGCACACACGCGCGTACGTGTACGAGAGAAATGCGCATCGCTCGGCCCCCGACCTCCCACCGTAACCGGAACTCCCCAAAAGTTTCCTCGCCCTCGCTTCTACCATGGTTTTTTCCGTCATGGACGGCCCAAAGAATGTCATGCAACTGCCCAGGAAGAAAAGCCCATTTTCTGTCATGATTTTTTGTCATAGAAGTATGAGCCCACCACATCTATGGTGATACCGGGTTTTGTCACAATTATCGTCATAGAAGTGTCATATGTATGACAGAAAAAAAATTGTTCGGCCCAAAATGTCACGGATGTGTCTTTTTTTTGTAGTGCATGGAACAATCAAAAATTATACATACGTTGGAGACGTATCACTCCCTCACCGCCTGTGAAATACCTCGATTCAACCGTACACTAATCATACACGCAAACGTGTACGATCAAGATCAGGGACTCACGGGAAGATATCACAACACAACTCAACAAATAAAATAAGTCATACAAGCATCATATTACAAGCCAGGGGCCTCGAAGGCTCGAATACAAGAGCTCGATCATAGATGAGTCAGCGGAAGCAACAATATCTGAGTACAGACATAAGTTAAACAAGTTTGCCTTAAGAAGGCTAGCACAAACTGAGATACAGATCGAAAGAGGCGCATGCCTCCTGCCTGGGATCCTCCTAAGTTACTCCTGGTCGCCGTCAGCGGGCTGCACGTAATAGTAGGCACCTCCCGAGTAGTAGTAGTCGTCGTCGACAGTGGCGTCTGGCTCCTGGACTCCAACGTATGGTTGCAGCAACCGGGTAAAGGAAGGGGGAAAAGGGGGAGTAAAGCAACCGTGAGTACTCATCCAAAGTACTCGCAAGCAAGGAGCTACACTACAAATGTATGCATTGGTATCAAATGGCAAAAGGGGTATCATATGTGGACTGAACTGCAGAATGCCGGAATAAGAGGGGGATAGCTAGTCCTGTCGAAGACTACGCTTCTGGTAACCTCCATCTTGCAGCAGGAGAAGAGAGTAGATGGTAAGTTCACCAAGTAGCATCGCATAGCATAATCCTAACCGATGATCCTCCCCTCGTCGCCCTGTGAGAGAGCGATCACCGGTTGTATCTGGCACTAGGAAGGGTGTGTTTTATTAAGTATCCGGTTCTAGTTGTCATAAGGTCAAGGTACAACTCCAAGTCGTCCTATTACCGAAGATCACGGCTATTCGAATAGATTAACTTCCCTGCAGGGGTGCACCACATAACCCAACACGCTCGATCCCGTTTGGCCAGACACACTTTCCTGGGTCATGCTTGGCCTCGGAAGATTAACACGTCACAGCCCTACCTAGGCACAACAGAGAGGTCAGCATGCCGGTCTAAATCCTATGGCACAGGGGTCTGGGCCCATCGCCCATTGCACACCTGCACGTTGCGAGGGCGGCCGGAAGCAGACCTAGCCTAGCAGGCATTCCAGTCCAATCCGGCGCGCGCCGCTCAGTCGCTGACGTCACGAAGGCTTCGGCTGATACCACGACGTCGAGTGCCCATAAATGTCCCCGCGTAGATGGTTAGTGTGTATAGGCCAGTAGCCAGACTCAGATCAAATACCAAGATCTCGTTAAACGTGTTATCTTGAAATAACCGCGAACGCCGACCAGGGCCAGGCCCACCTCTCTCCTAGGTGGTCTCAACCTGCCCTGTCGCTTCGCCACAAAGATCCACACAGAGGGCTGTCGGGAAAGTATGTCCTTCCAGACCCTAATTCGTGAATCAACCGTGGGTACTCCTCGAGCCAACCCGACTTTAGTCATCACATGTATCATGTATAAAGTATATAGTATATACTCGTGATCACCTCCTGAGTGATCACGGCCCGATAGTATAGCATGGCAGACGGACAAGAATGTAGGGCCACTGATGATAAACTAGCATCCTATACTAAGCATTAGGATTGCAGGTAAAGGTAACAACAGTAGTAGCAAGGACAGGCTATGCATCAGGATAGGATTAACGGAAAGCAGTGACATGCTACACTACTCTAATGCAAGCAGTATAGAGAAGAGTAGGCGATATCTGGTGATCAAGGGGGGGGGCTTGCCTGGTTGCTCTGGCAAGAGAGAGGGGTCGTCAACACCGTAGTCGTACTGGGTAGCAGCGGCGTCGGTCTCGATGTCTAGCGAGAGAAGAGGGGGAAGAAACAATAAATATTAAGAAAACAGATGCATAGCGATGCATGACATGAAAAGTATCGGTGCTAGGGGTGCCCTAACGCGGTACGAGGTGGTACCGGTGAAGGGGGAAAACATCCGGGAAAATATTCCTGGTGTTTCGCGTTTTCGGGCAGTTGAACCGGAGGGGGAAAGTTGCGTGTTCGCTATGCTAGGGATGCGTGCCGGACGAACGGGCTGCATATCCGGGTTTGTCTCGTCGTTCTGAAAAACTTTCATGTACAAAGTTTTTCCATCCGAGCTACGGTTTATTTTATATTGATTTTAAAAGATTTAAATCATTTTTAGGATTTATTTAATTATTTTAATTCGAAATAATGTGAATTGCTAGGTGCACCCAGCTCTGGGTACACATAAGTGTACCAGAGGGGCTGACATGTGGGTCCAAGGGGTCCCTGTTGACCAGTCAACTTTGACTGGTCAACAGGGGGTGGGGCCCCCTTGTCATACACTGTTTTACTAACCTAACAGATTAAAAAGACTAATTAGGTTATTAGGTTAACTAACACAGGTTAATTAAGTTAATTAGCTAACTAAACATGATTAATTAAGTTAATTATTTAGTTAATTAATTAACTATTTTTATTTATTTATTTATTTTTATTACTTTTTTTCGTCCTGGGCGTGGGCCCCGTTCGTCATAGGCCCAGGGGGAGGTTGCGGGCGCCGGGCGAAATGGGCACCGGGCCCCGCGGGTGTGGCCCGAACGGACCCACGCCCGGGGGCGCGCGTACCCGGTCGGAAGCCGGAGCAGAGGAGGCCGGAGGCCACACCGCCGCCCAGGCGGTCAGAGTGGTGCAGTGAAATGGCGGCGAGGACGAGCGGTGGAGGCGGCGATGGCGCCTGGAGATGGCGCCGCAGTGGAGGGGCACGCCAGCGAGGCGGCGATAGGCAGCGGTGGGGCGCGGCGCCGGCGAAACATATGCAGGCGGCGCGAGCGGCGGCGAATAGGGGCCACGGGCGGGGCCGACGAGGTGCCTGCAGGGGGCGGTGGCGAGCGCGTTCGGCTGCGGCGGCGGGGCGATGCGGCGGCAGGCACGGCGAGGTCGCGGGAAGCAGCGGCAGTGGCGCAGTAGGGCGCACGCGGGGAAGGGCGCGGCCCGAGCGAGCGCGGCGAGGGGGGGACACGGGCGCGGACCGCCACCGGTGAACGAGCTGCAGTGGGCAGCACGACAACAGGCGGCCGAGGAAGACGGGCACGGCGGCGCGGACGCGAGGCGTCCTGGTCAGGAGAGAAGAGGGGAGGCGGAGGCCGATGGCCTCACCAGCGTTGCAGGGGCACGGGTCGGCGAGGCTCGATGGAGCTCGTCGAGGAGGAGGATGGGGACGCGCGGCGATGGATGACAGCTCCGGGCAGCGAGGCGGTCGAGGACGACGCGGTGAAGTGGTGGGGCGGCGTGCGTCGACGACGGGTGGCCGAGGCGGAGGCGGCAAGCGACAGGGTCGGGGCGGCTCTAGGCTCGAGGTTATCCGGCGAGGAGGGGGGCGGGGCGGTGACGAGCGTTGGCTCCTCTTCCCGATCCAGATCAGGATCGAGAGGCAGACGAGGGAGGAGTGTGTGATGTGGGGGGGAGTGGGGGAAGTGGGAGTGTGTGATGTGGGGGGGAGTGGGGGAAGTGGGATGGATCGAGGGTTAGGGTTCTGTTTCTCTAGGGAATAAGTGGGGAGTAGGGGTGGGCTGTTTGGGCCGGCCTGGTGGCTAGTTGGGCTGGTTGGCCCGGTGGGGGGTCCTTTCTTTTGTTTTGTTTTTTTTTTACTTTTTATATATTTTACTTTTTCTATTATAGTTTTGTATCCTATTATTTTAGTTTTAGTAAAATATATACTTAGTATGTAAATTAGTATCTCAACTTAGTCCATACTCAAAAATTCCAGTCTTCAATAAATTAGTTTGACATTTTATTAATTACAAAAGGTATTTAAATAATTGTTTTTGTTGCTGTTTTATTCATCTCATATTATTTAAACATTTTATAAAGGTGTGGTTTCTCCACCATAATTATCTATGCAATATTTGGTTCACTCCGAACATTTTAATTTTAATATTTGAAAACTTTTATTGTTTGCTTGATTTTGGATTTGAATTAGAATCGGTTTCGAACTAACGTGAGATTAGCAACAGTAATCGAAGTGACATGGCATCATTAGCAGAGAATTACTGTAGCTTAAATATCCGAGCATCACAATTCTCCTCCACTACAAGAAATCTCGTCCCGAGATTTAAGAGCGGAGGTAAGGGGGAAGGGATTTGGTTGCGAAATTCTAACGAGTCTTCTCGATCTTAGTTTCTCTTCTCGAAGAGGTCGATCCATTACGTTGATGTCTTCATTCTCTGCTTCAGGTCATTATGGCGAAGTCGTCCTTTTCTTCAGGCACTCCAACGTACTTACGAATAGGTAAGGGGCAGCTCAGCTACGACAGAATGTTTATGAGGGAAACCATCTAGGGTTAACCTATGAATGAGCATAAGATTATCTCTCGAGTTGAACATATAAAATACATCGAGAGTAAGGTACGAAGGTACCATAAGAGGTTCCAAGAGGATAGATGGTTGCTCGAAGTCTGAACCAGAGTGAGACAAGGGTTCAGAGTAGTGAGAGTAAGTATTGCGTCTAACATCATAATAGAGCACTAGGAAGGTGGCTCGTGAATTAAATACGAAGCCAAGTGTGGGGAATAAACATTAGAGACAGGGTTGTACATGAGAGTCAGGTTTCGATCCTGTGGAACTGTGGGTTATGGGCCCACCATGTGGGTTAAAAGTAGGAAGGGCGGAGACATCTTGCGTGATCATGCAAGCAAGGTATGTCAGAGGGTGGCCTGTCGATTATGTCGGCAACAACGTCAGTACCAAGGGCAAGGGACGAAGAGAACCATTTTCCTGCTCGTTGAACGAGGCGGACCAATAGGCAAGGTTCTCGTTCATCGGTGGCTACCAGAATGTCATCAACAATAGTAACAGGGTCTCGCTGACAGAATTGTACACCGGGGTGTTTACATAAGCAGGAGAATATTACTGCTTAGATCATATAGATCACAAGCAACGTTAAACCAATCAATGGAAGGAAAATATGATCATCAGATTAAACAGAACAAGGAAAAGGGAAATGTGTTTAAACATCTATTTCAAGGTATATCCTTCCCAAGGACAAGCAGAGCATGATATCCATGATAGGATATAATGTAGAAAACTCTTTAGGTAGGGGAGACAAATTTCATGACATTACCCATACAGCGGTGTTTGGATAATTGAGCAGGAAATATTTAGCATTGGGCTTCAAATGTTCTTGTTGAAAATCAGAGTACCACAAACATGCTTCGAGATAGCATCGACATGGTCTTCGAGCAAAGGTTAGACTTTGGAAACACAAAGGATCCATCAGGAATAACTTGTGGAATAAGTCTTACAATTTCCTCACGGAAGAATGGATAACCTTGCTGAAAAAGGAATCTATAACAATAGGGCCTCCGGCCAGGTGTGCTAGGCACGACATCACCTTACCGGGTCACATAAAGACCAATGTTATAACTCTTGGAAATAAGTTACAACCATCATATCTGACTGAGATTCAGATCTGATTGGCAGGATACCTCAGACTCGGGATGCCTGAGAAGAAAAGGTGCAACACAATTGACGAGTTGACATTGTAAGATTTTCAGGAAATGAACTATGGAAGCGAGTTCCGAAACAAGAGTTCATCATTAATCCAAGGAGAGATGAGGAGGTGGATGATGGATTCAGCAACATTTCGTCAAGATTTCCAAAAAGATGGTTTTCCACAATTATGTGAACAAGGAGATAACATTAGTCATATCAAATGATATAATGATGTATGCTCGAGGAAAGACATACACAATTAAACATTGGTTGAAAGGTGCACCCGAGATATGGGCTTAGGTAGGAATGATGTCAGAATGGTGTTTCAATACCCAATGGTCTAAGAATGAAATATCGACCATTAACTTCAAAGCAATAGGGTTGCTAGAAGTACAGAACCCAAGCAGCACGGTTCACGTGTTGGTATCCCGGTTAGAATCAATACGGGGACCAAGAAATAATGGTGAGGGTGAGAAGTATCTCAATACCAAGAACTCTCAAGACATGGTGAAATTCTCACGACATTCTTGACATAAAAGATGGTAATACTCCAAGGTAAAGAAGAACAAATGCTGGGTAGCAAGGATCTCAAGGTATACACAAAACACGAACTAGTTTGTGTTGAACGGAAGGCAATAAAGTGGTCGATGATAACACAAATCATCGAGGGAAGGATGGTATTTCTCATCATGAATTCGATCGGTATCCTGGAAGGAGTTAAAATGTTGATGATGATCACGACAAATTTTGTCGAGAGGCTCCATGAAGATGCAATCGCTCAGCGATGACATCAAGCCAAGGGAATGGTGAAGCAAAAGGCTATTATAACCATAGATAAGATGTTATCTCAGAATTTAGAGTTGTCTCTCAAGACAAACAATATGATGGTGAAAGTTCGATGTAAGCTTAGTGCACTGTTGGGATTGTGTCCCGAGGATGAAGGACATAGGTAGAATGGTCAAGCAGTCAACCTAATGATGATGATGTAGTCAATCAGCTGGGAATGACATGATCGAGTACAAACTCGTAAGCAATGAAGATTACTAAGAGTTGTTGAATCACAGTGCGGAATCGGTTCACTTAGCGGTGTTTCTTGAGCGACTAACAACTCAAAACCCATGAAAAATTGGATTTGGTGAGAAATAATAGTTGATGAAGACCCATAAGATGCAACGTGGTTCTTAGTTATTCTCGAGATACCAGAGGGTAATACTCGACGATAGATCAAAGTAGAGGTTGGACTGGGGTATTGACTTGCAAAAGACAAGTGCTTTAACTTGTCTGAGAAATGGGATCAAAGAGAAAATATGGTCAGAACCACGATTGCAAAGGATCAATTCATAGATACAAGATGATATTATAGCAAGGAAATAGTTATTATTACAAGAAGCTTCTATGGTAGGTTCCACATCGGGTCCATGGGCATGAACACAAAGTTCAAGGTCGACTCCCACTTCTTCAATGTATAACCTTTCAATCACTTCTCGCTCTTCGAAAATGACATTAGTTGTTGAAAGCTTTACCTGGCGCAATACTAGATAAGTATGACCCGTGAAATCCTTCGGGTTCACACAGAGTAAGGAAGGCATAGGTTCAACCCATCAGGGTCTCTTAGGAACATATACCACAAACTTCAGGAGTAAATAGCACAAGCTCGAAAGTAGAGCATGGTTGGTCAATCAGAGGATAGGATTTACCAATGGTGAAAGAACTTCCAAAGTGATTGAATATGAAGGACGCTATCGGATAAAATCCAACAAAGGATCCGGTGGTCCTCAAAGGATCTGAGGTGAGCATCGGTACTCAACCAAAGGAAGAAACAATGCAAGGAGATCAGACTATAGTAACAACTGACTAATTCAAAGCTCAAATGCAAAAGAATTATGGTTTCCGATCAAGGGATCAGAAGCAAACACTCTGATTAAGGATAGATAAGTTGTGTATGCTTAGGGGTACAATCGATGGCAATCTGATTGGTCGAGAACCAGCTCATGTTTAAAATGATGTCTGAGACAGAAGGATAAATCCTGAGGATTGCAAGCATCAGCATCATATCAAATCAATACACTCTAGATGATAATGACAAAGGATGCCAATAAGATTACCAGACTTATTGGATTAATCATAATGCTAGCAAGCAAGAATTATCAAGAGCAATAGGCTGTTGAGGATTTTCATAAGAACGAACGGTATTACGAAGACTTTTGTGAAATACTTGAATCAAGTGGGGATGAGCGGATACTCGGTAAGTGCGAGAATTATCCGTAGGGGTATTCAGGTGACAAAGAACAGCAAGGCACTAAGCTCAAAGGATTCTCAGAACAACAGAGAGAATTTCGGGGTATCTTGTAGTAACAAGATCAACTGGGAAACATTGTATGAATGGCGAGTATACATGGTTATCCATAGGGGTTTATCGATGGAAGGGAATTGCATAAGCGATGGCACAAGTATCGAGAGAACATCGGAGAGTATCTTCAGATCCTTCTGGTGCAGCAGACGATCATCTGTAACAAGGGGCTCTCCGGGAGAAAGTTGTTATGAGAACCTAATGTCAGAGTTTAGCAAATTCATTTAACCCGAATAGAAGAGAGATCAGAGTCCCAGAGTATAGGTCGAGGAATAAAAGATCCTAATACCACCCAATGGCGACGTGGGCGTGTAAGCCGCACAGTCATGTTAGTAAACGTTTTTCAATGTCTAGACTCAACTTTGGCCAAGGAGTTTGGAAGGGGGATTCCTACAGGCAGTCGGCTCTGATACCAACTTGTGAAATACCTCGATGCAATCGTACACTAATCATACATGCAAACGTGTACGATCAAGATCAAGGACTCACGGGAAGATATCACAACACAACTCTACAAATAAAATAAGTCATACAAGCATCATATTACAAGCCAGGGGCCTCGAAGGCTCGAATACAAGAGCTCGATCATAGACGAGTCAGCGGAAGCAACAATATCTGAGTACAGACATAAGTTAAACAAGTTTGCCTTAAGAAAGCTAGCACAAACTGAGATACAGATTGAAAGAGGCGCAGGCCTCCTACCTGGGATCCTCCTAAGTTACTCCTGGTCGCCGTCAGCGGGCTGCACATAGTAGTAGGCACCTCCCGAGTAGTAGTAGTAGTCATCGACAGTGGCGTCTGGCTCCTGGACTCCAACGTCTGGTCGCAGCAACTGGGTAAAGGAAGGGGGAAAAGGGGGAGTAAAGCAACCGTGAGTATTCATCCAAAGTACTCGCAAGCAAGGAGCTACACTACAAACGTATGCGTTGGTATCAAATGGCAAAAGGGGTATCATATGTGGACTGAACTGCAGAATGCCGGAATAAGAGGGGGATAGCTAGTCATGTCGAAGACTACGCTTCTGGTACCCTCCATCTTGCAGCAGGAGAAGAGAGTAGATGGTAAGTTCACCAAGTAGCATCGCATAGCATAATCCTAACCGATGATCCTCCCCTCGTCGCCCTCTGAGAGAGCGATCACCGGTTGTATCTGGCACTTGGAAGGGTGTGTTTTATTAAGTATCCGGTTCTAGTTGTCATAAGGTCAAGGTACAACTCCAAGTCGTCCTGTTACCGAAGATCACGGCTATTCGAATAGATTAACTTCCCTGCAGGGGTGCACCACATAACCCAACACGCTCGATCCCATTTGGCCAGACACACTTTCCTGGGTCATGCCTGGCCTCGGAAGATCAACACGTCGCAGCCCTACCTAGGCACAACAGAGAGGTCAGCACGCCGGTCTAAATCCTATGGCACAGGGGTCTGGGCCCATCGCCCATTGCACACCTGCACGTTGTGAGGGCGGCCGGAAGCAGACCTAGCCTAGCAGGCGTTCCAGTCCAATCCGGCACGCGCCGCTCAGTCGCTGACGTCACGAAGGATTCGGCTGATACCACGACGTCGAGTGCCCATAACTGTCCCCGCGTAGATGGTTAGTGTGTATAGGCCAGTAGCCAGACTCAGATCAAATACCAAGATCTCGTTAAACGTGTTATCTTGAAATAACCATGAACGTCGACCAGGGCCAGGCCCACCTCTCTCCTAGGTGGTCTCAACCTGCCCTGTCGCTTCGCCACAAAGATCCACACAGAGGGCTGTCGGGAAAGTATGTCCTTCCAGCCCCCAATTCGTGAATCAATCGTGGGTACTCCTCGAGCCAACCCGACTTTAGTCATCACATGTATCATGTATAAAGTATATAGTATATACCCGTGATCACCTCCCGAGTGATCACGGCCCGATAGTATAGCATGGCAGATGGACAAGAATGTAGGGCCACTGATGATAAACTAGCATCCTATACTAAGCATTAGGATTGCAGGTAAAGGTAACAACAGTAGTAGCAAGGACAGACTATGCATCAAGATAGGATTAACGGAAAGCAGTAACATGCTACACTACTCTAATGCAAGCAGTATAGAGAAGAGTAGGCGATATCTGGTGATCAAGGGGGGGCTTGCCTGGTTGCTCTGGCAAGAGAGAGGGGTCGTCAACATCGTAGTCGTACTGGGTAGCAGCGGCGTCGGTCTCGGTGTCTAGCGAGAGAAGAGGGGGAAGAAACAATAAATATTAAGCAAACAGATGCATAGCGATGCATGACATGACAAGTATCGGTGCTAGGGGTGCCCTAACATGGTACGAGGTGGTACCGGTGAAGGGGGAAAACATCCGGGAAAATATTCCTGGTGTTTCGCGTTTTCGGACAGTTGAACTGGAGGGGGAAAGTGGCGTGTTCGCTATGCTAGGGATGCATGGCGGACAAACAGGCTGCATGTCCGGGTTTGTCTCGTCGTTCTAGACAACTTTCATGTACAAAGTTTTCCCATCCGAGCTACGGTTTATTTTATATTGATTTTAAAAGATTTAAATCATTTTTAGGATTTATTTAATTATTTTAATTCAAAATAATGTGAATTGCTAGGTGCACCCAGCTCTGGGTACACATAAGTGCACCAGAGGGGCTGACATGTGGGTCCAAGGGGTCCCAGTTGACCAGTCAAACTTTGACTAGTCAACAGGGGGTGGGGCCCCCTTGTCATGCACTGTTTACTAACCTAACAGATTAAAAAGACTAATTAGGTTATTAGGTTAACTAACACAGGTTAATTAAGTTAATTAGCTAACTAAACAGGATTAATTAAGTTAATTAATTAATTAACTATTTTTATTATTTATTTATTTATTTGTATTACTTTTTTCGTCCTGGGCGTGGGCCCCGTTCGTCATAGGCCCAGGGGGTGGTTGCAGGCGCCGGGCGAAATGGGCACCAGGCGCCGCGGGTGTGGCCCGAGCGGGCGCATGCCCAGGGGCGGGCATACCCGGCCGGGCGCCGGAGTAGAGGAGGCCGGAGGCCACAGCGCCGCCCAGGCGGTCGGAGTGGCGCGGCGAAACGGCGGCGAGGACGAGCGGTGGAGGCGGCGATGGCGCCTGGAGATGGCACCGCACTGGAGGGGCACGCAAGTGAGGCGGCGATAGGCAGCGGTGGGGCGCAGCGCCGAAGAAACATATGCGGGCGGCGCGAGCGGTGGCGAACAGGGACCGCGGGCGGGGCCGGCGAGGTGCCTGCAGGGGGCGGTGGCGAGCGCGTTCGGGTGCGGCGGCGGGGTGCTACGTCTTGAGCTTGCGTTGGTTTTCCCCGAAGAGGAAGGGATGATGCAGTAGAGTAGTATAAGTATTTCCCTCGGTTTTTGAGAACCAAGGTATCAATCCAGTAGGAGGCCACGCTCAAGTCCCTCGTACCTGCACAAAACGATAGCTACTCGCAACCAACGCGATTAGGGGTTGTCAATCCCTTCACGGTCACTTACGAGAGTGAGATCTAATAGATATAATATTTTTGGTATTTTTGGTATAAAGATGCAAAGTAAAAAACTAAAGGCAAAGTAAAAAAGCAAAACAAGATTAAAGTGATGGAGATTGATATGATGAGAATAGACCCGGGGGCCATAGGTTTCACTAGTGGCTTCTCTCAAGAGCATAAGTATTCTACGGTGGGTGAACAAATTACTGTTGAGCAATTGACAGAATTGAGCATAGTTATGAGAATATCTAGGCATGATCATGTATATAGGCATCACGTGTTGGGGAACGTAGTAATTTCAAAAAATTTCCTACGCACACGTAAGATCATGGTGATGCATAGCAACGAGAGGGGGAGAGTGTGATCTACGTACCCTTGTAGATCGACAACGGAAGCGTTTGGTTGATGTAGTCGTACGTCTCCACGGCTCGACCGATCAAGCACCGAAACAACGGCGCCTCCGAGTTCTAGCACACGTTCAGCTCGATGACGATCCCCGGACTCCGATCCAGCAAAGTGTCGGGGAAGAGTTCCGTCAGCACGACGGTGTGGTGACAATCTTGATGTACTACCGTCGCAGGGCTTCGCCTAAGCACCGCTACAATATTATCGAGGACTATGGTGGAAGGGGGCACCGCACACGGCTAAGAATATGATCACGTGGATCAACTTGTGTGTCAAGGGGTGCCCCCTGCCCCCGTATATAAAGGATCAAGGGGAGGAGGCCGGCCGGCCTCTATGGCGCGCCAAGGAGGAGTCCTCCTCCTAGTAGGAGTAGGACTCCTACTAGGAGGGGGAAAGAAGTGGGGAGGGAGAAGGAAAGGGGGGCGCCGCCCCCCTTCTCCTAGTCCAATTCGGACCAGGGGGGAGGAGGCGCGCGGCCCACCTTTGGCTGCCCCTCTCTCTCTCCACTAAGGCCCATATGGCCCATTACTTCTCCCGGGGGGGTTCCGGTAACCCTCCGGCTCTCCGGTTTTCTCCGAAATCACCCGGAACACTTCCGGTGTCCAAATATAGCCGTCCAATATATTAATCTTTATGTCTCGACCATTTCGAGACTCCTCGTCATGTCCGTGATCACATCCGGGACTCCGAACTAACTTCGGTACATCAAAACTCGTAAACTCATAATATAATTGTCATCGAAACCTTAAGCGTGCGGACCCTACGGGTTCGAGAACAATGTAGACATGACCGAGACACGTCTCCGGTCAATAACCAATAGCGGAACCTGGATGCTCATATTGGCTCCTACATATTCTACGAAGATCTTTATCGGTCAGACCGCATAACAACATACGTTGTTCCCTTTGTCATCGGTATGTTACTTGCCCGAGATTCGATCGTCGGTATCTCAATACCTAGTTCAATCTCGTTACCGGCAAGTCTCTTTACTCGTTCCGTAATACATCATCTCGCAACTAACTCATTAGTTGCAATGCTTGCAAGGCTTATGTGATGTGCATTACCGAGAGGGCCCAGAGATACCTCTCCGACAATCGGAGTGACAAATCCTAATCTCGAAATACGCCAACCCAACATGTACCTTTGGAGACACCTGTAGAGTACCTTTATAATCACCCATTTACGTTGTGACGTTTGGTAGCACACAAAGTGTTCCTCCGGCAAACGGGAGTTGCATAATCTCATAGTCATAGGAACATGTATAAGTCATGAAGAAAGCAATAGCAACATACTAAACGATCGGGTGCTAAGCTAATGGAATGGGTCATGTCAATCAGATCATTCACCTAATGATGTGATCCCGTTAATCAAATAACAACTCTTTGTTCATGGTTAGGAAACATAACCATATTTGATTAACGAGCTAGTCAAGTAGAGGCATACTAGTGACACTCTGTTTGTCTATGTATTCACACATGTATTATGTTTCCGGTTAATACAATTCTAGCATGAATAATAAACATTTATCATGATATAAGGAAATAAATAATAACTTTATTATTGCCTCTAGGGCATATTTCCTTCAGTCTCCCACTTGCACTAGAGTCAATAATCTAGATTACACAGTAATGATTCTAACACCCATGGAGCCTTGGTGCTGATCATGTCTTGCTCATGGAAGAGGCTTAGTCAACGGGCCCGCAACATTCAGATCCTTATGTATCTTGCAAATCTCTATGTCTCCCACCTGGACTAGATCCCGGATGGAATTGAAGCGTCTCTTGATGTGCTTGGTTCTCTTGTGAAATCTGGATTCCTTTGCCAAGGCAATTGCACCAGTATTGTCACAAAAGATTTTCATTGGACCCGATGCACTAGGTATGACACCTAGATCGGATATGAACTCCTTCATCCAGACTCCTTCATTTGCTGCTTCCGAAGCAGCTATGTACTCCGCTTCACATGTAGATCCCACTACAACGCTTTGTTTAGAACTGCACCAACTGACAGCTCCACCGTTTAATGTAAACACGTATCCGGTTTGCAATTTAGAATCGTCCGGATCAGTGTCAAAGCTTGCATCAACGTAACCTTTTACGATGAGCTCTTTGTCACCTCCATAAATGAGAAACATATCCTTAGTCCTTTTCAGGTATTTCAGGATGTTCTTGACCGCTGTCCAGTGATCCACTCCTGGATCACTTTGGTACCTCCCTGCTAGACTTATAGCAAGGCACACATCAGGTCTGGTACACAACATTGCATACATGATAGAGCCTATGGCTGAAGCATAGGGAACATCTTTCATTTTATCTCTATCTTCTGCAGTGGTCGGGCATTGAGTCTTACTCAACTTCACACCTTGTAACACAGGCAAGAACCCTTTCTTTGCTTGATCCATTTTGAACTTCTTCAAAACTTTGTCAAGGTATGTGCTTTGTGAAAGTCCAATTAAGCGTCTTGATCTATCTCTATAGATCTTAATGCCTAATATGTAAGCAGCTTCACCGAGGTCTTTCATTGAAAAACTCTTATTCAAGTATCCCTTTATGCTATCCAGAAATTCTATATCATTTCCAATTAGTAATATGTCATCCACATATAATATCAGAAATGCTACAGAGCTCCCACTCACTTTCTTGTAAATACAGGCTTCTCCAAAAGTCTGTATAAAACCAAATGCTTTGATCACACTATCAAAGCGTTTATTCCAACTCCGAGAGGCTTGCACCAGTCCATAAATGGATCGCTGGAGCTTGCACACTTTGTTAGCTCCCTTTGGATCGACAAAACCTTCTGGTTGCATCATATACAACTCTTCTTCCAGAAATCCATTCAGGAATGCAGTTTTGACATCCATCTGCCAAATTTCATAATCATAAAATGCGGCAATTGCTAACATGATTCGGACAGACTTAAGCATCGCTACGGGTGAGAAGGTCTCATCGTAGTCAATCCCTTGAACTTGCCGAAAACCTTTTGCGACAAGTCGAGCTTTGTAGACAGTAATATTACCGTCAGCGTCAGTCTTCTTCTTGAAGATCCATTTATTCTCAATTGCTTGTCGATCATCGGGCAAGTCAACCAAAGTCCATACTTTGTTCTCATACATGGATCCCATCTCAGATTTCATGGCTTCAAGCCATTTTGCGGAATCTGGGCTCACCATCGCTTCTTCATAGTTCGTAGGTTCATCATGATCTAGTAGCATGACTTCCAGAACAGGATTACCGTACCACTCTGGCGCGGATCTCACTCTGGTTGATCTACAAGGTTCAGTAGTATCTTGTTCTGAAGTTTCATGATCATCATCATTAGCTTCCTCACTAACTGGTGTAGGTGTCACAGAAACAGTTTTCTGTGATGCACTACTTTCCAATAAGGGAGCAGGTACAGTTACCTCGTCAAGTTCTACTTTCCTCCCACTCACTTCTTTCGAGAGAAACTCCTTCTCCAGAAAGTTTCCGAACTTAGCAACAAAAGTCTTGCCTTCGGATCTGTGATAGAAGGTGTATCCAATAGTTTCCTTTGGATATCCTATGAAGACACATTTCTCCGATTTGGGTTCGAGCTTATTAGGTTGAAGCTTTTTCACATAAGCATCGCAGCCCCAAACTTTCAGAAACGACATCTTTGGTTTCTTGCCAAACCATAGTTCATAAGGTGTCGTCTCAACGGATTTTGATGGTGCCCTATTTAACGTGAATGCGGCCGTCTCCAAAGCATAACCCCAAAACGATAGCGGTAAATCAGTAAGAGACATCATAGATCGTACCATATCTAGTAAAGTACGATTACGACGTTCGGACACACCATTACGCTGTGGTGTTCCGGGTGGCGTGAGTTGCGAAACTATTCCGCATTGTTTCAAATGTACACCAAACTCGTAACTCAAATATTCTCCTCCACGATCAGATCGTAGAAACTTTATTTTCTTGTTACGATGATTTTCAACTTCACTCTGAAATTCTTTGAACTTTTCAAACGTTTTAGACTTATGTTTCATTAAGTAGATATACCCATATCTGCTTAAGTCATCTGTGAAGGTGAGAAAATAACGATATCCGCCATGAGCCTCAATATTCATCGGACCACATACATCTGTATGTATGATTTCCAACAAATCTGTTGCTCTCTCCATAGTACCGGAGAACGGTGTTTTAGTCATCTTGCCCATGAGGCACGGTTCGCAAGTACCAAGTGATTCATAATCAAGTGGTTCCAAAAGTCCATCGGTATGGAGTTTCTTCATGCGCTTTACACCGATATGACCTAAACGGCAGTGCCACAAATAAGTTGCACTATCATTATCAACTCTGCATCTTTTGGCTTCAACACTATGAATATGTGTGTCACTACTATCGAGATTCAATAAAAATAGACCACTCTTTAAGGGTGCATGACCATAAAAGATATTACTCATATAAATAGAACAACCATTATTCTCAGATTTAAATGAATAACCGTCTCGCATCAAACAAGATCCAGATATAATGTTCATGCTTAACGCTGGCACCAAATAACAATTATTTAGGTCTAATATTAATCCCGAAGGAAGATGTAGAGGTAGCGTGCCGACTGCGATCACATCGACTTTGGAACCGTTTCCCACGCGCATCGTCACCTCGTCCTTAGCCAATCTTCGCTTAATCCGTAGTCCCTGTTTCGAGTTGCAAATATTAGCAACAGAACCAGTATCAAATACCCAGGTGCTACTGCGAGCATTAGTAAGGTACACATCAATAACATGTATATCACATATACCTTTGTTCACCTTGCCATCCTTCTTATCCGCCAAATACTTGGGGCAGTTCCGCTTCCAGTGACCAGTCTGCTTGCAGTAGAAGCACTCAGTTTCAGGCTTAGGTCCAGGTTTGGGTTTCTTCTCTTGAGTAGCAACTTGCTTGCTGTTCTTTTTGAAGTTCCCCTTCTTCTTCCCTTTGCCCTTTTTCTTGAAACTAGTGGTCTTGTTGACCATCAACACTTGATGCTCCTTCTTGATTTCTACCTCCGCAGCTTTCAGCATTGCAAAGAGCTCGGGAATAGTCTTATTCATCCCTTTCATATTATAGTTCATCACGAAGCTCTTGTAGCTTGGTGGCAGTGATTGGAGAATTCTGTCAATGACGCAATCATCTGGAAGATTAACTCCTAATTGAATCAAGTGATTATTATACCCAGACATTTTGAGTATATGTTCACTGACAGAACTGTTCTCTTCCATCTTGCAGCTATAGAACTTATTGGAGACTTCATATCTCTCAATCCGGGCATTTGCTTGAAATATTAACTTCAACTCCTGGAACATCTCATATGCTCCATGACGTTCAAAACGTCGTTGAAGTCCCGATTCTAAGCCGTAAAGCATGGCACACTGAACTATCGAGTAGTCATCAGCTTTGCTCTGCCAGACGTTCATAACATCTGGTGTTGCTCCAGCAGAAGGCCTGGCACCCAGCGGTGCTTCCAGGACGTAATTCTTCTGTGCAACAATGAGGATAATCCTCAAGTTACGGACCCAGTCCGTGTAATTGCTACCATCATCTTTCAACTTTGCTTTCTCAAGGAACGCATTAAAATTCAACAGAACAACAACACGAGCCATCTATCTACAATCAAGCATAAACAAGCAAGATACTATTAGGTACTAAGTTTCATGATAAATTTAGGTTCAATTAATTTACTTAAAGAACTCCCACTTAGATAGACATCCCTCTAATCCTCTAAGTGATTACATGATCCAAATCAACTAAACCATGTCCGATCATCACGTGAGATGGAGTAGTTTCATTGGTGAACATCACTATGTTGATCATATCTACTATATGATTCACGCTCGACCTTTCGGTCTCCGTGTTCCGAGGCCATATCTGTATATGCTTGGCTCATCAAGTATAACCTGAGTATTCCGCGTGTGCAACTGTTTTGCACCCGTTGTATTTGAACGTAGAGCCTATCACACCCAATCATCACGTGGTGTCTCAGCACGAAGAACTTTCGCAACGGTGCATACTCAGGGAGAACACTTCTTGATAATTAGTGAGAGATCATCTTATAATGCTATCATCAATCAAAGCAAGATAAGATGCATAAAAGATAAACATCACATGCAATCAATATAAGTGATATGATATGGCCATCATCATCTTGTGCTTGTGATCTCCATCTTTTAAGCACCGTCGTGATCACCATCGTCACCGGCGCGACACCTTGATCTCCATCGTAGTATCGTTGTCGTCTCGCCAATCTTATGCTTCCACGACTATCGCTACCGCTTAGTGATAAAGTAAAGCATTACAGCACGATTGCATTGCATACAATAAAGCGACAACCATATGGCTCCTGCCAGTTGCCGATAACTCGGTTACAAAACATGATCATCTCATACAATAAAATTTAGCATCATGTCTTGACCATATCACATCACAACATGCCCTGCAAAAACAAGTTAGACGTCCTCTACTTTGTTGTTGCAAGTTTCACGTGGCTGCTACGGGCTTAAGCAAGAACCAATCTTACCTACGCATCAAAACCACAACGATAGTTTGTCAAGTTGGTGATGTTTTAACCTTCGCAAGGACCGGGCGTAGCCACACTCGGTTCAACTAAAGTTGGAGAAACTGTCACCCGCAAGCCACCTATGTGCAAAGCACGTCGGGAGAACCGGTCTCGCGTAAGCGTACGCGTAATGTCGGTCCGGGCCGCTTCGTCCAACAATACCGCCGAACCAAAGTATGACATGCTGGTAAGCAATATGACTTATATCGCCCACAACTCACTTGTGTTCTACTCGTGCATATAACATCAACATATAAAACCTAGGCTC